>NC_043983.1:21259820-21394820 GCF_902150065.1 Myripristis murdjan | reverse complement strand
CATGTCTGCCTTACATTAAAAACAAGAACGCAGACCATAAAGCATGTGGAAAGCCACAGCACATAGAGCATATAGGTCTTGATTAGCAGGATACAAACAGTACATACAAACAGCTGGAAAAGACATTGACAGAGAAGTTGGAACAAGTGTTAACAAGGCAAGATGGGAGAGGAAAGAGCCGCCCTCATCTAATTAATATCAGGTACCTGCAGTCATGTAGGGTCACAAAACTTGTTATTACCTGCACCAACAGAGTTGGACAAGGCTTATGTTTTCACTCCATTTTGTTTGTTTGCTTTTTTGTTTGTCAGCAGGATGTTTGAATTTGCATGAAACTGTGTAAAGGTTGGTCATGGGCCAAGGAAGAACTATATAATTTTTCATTTTGATTGGCACGGCTGCTCATAAAAAGGCATGTTTGTGAAAAGTTTGGTTATGTGACAAGGAAAAACTGATTAGCTTTCACACCAGTTTACCAAAGTGAGGCGTGACAATGTACATGATTTACTTTTGGTGAATATTCAACATGTGTAACATGTAACATGTAAGTTTCACGTTTTGGCCTTTGTACTGTCCTGCAGACATAGTTAACATCACTACATTACTTAATAAACATGGGCAACAGTTAAATAACTGGTAAAAAATAAAGTAGGGCAGTGATGGACTGCCTGTCCCAAGCAACATAGGCAAGGGTGCACACATATGCCTACTTTATACTGCTACTGTCCATTTTTTAAAGTAGAACTTTCACAATATAAGATTTTCACTGCACTGTTATTGTGGCCAAAAGAATTCACAATAACAATATTACAATATATATAGAAAATTTGAAGAAATAAATAATAATGCTATAAGTTAAATTCATCTTTAACTTTTTTTACTGGGCATTTTTTTCTCTTTTTTGGCAAATGAACTGCACTCAAATTACAAGTGTAGTAAGGTGGAGAGAGTGTGTAACCATATCGAAATGATTTAACAGATGCTGGATTGTTTACACAATATTATCATATGTGTATATTAACATGACATCAATTTTTTGACATAAGCCATGACACAGCATGGCAATCATTTTTTAAAACGTTGTTAATAATACTGCTATATCCTGAAACCCTTATTTCAAAGCATATCATACTTTTATAAATGTTTGAATTTAGTTTTATTTATTTTTTTCTTAAGGGGTTATCACCTGATGGAGATGTACATTCTGTTGTGCGGGTTTAGCAACACTGTTAAGGTGAATTCATGTTCAATTGTGCACACTCTTTCTGCTTCATAGTTGACAAGACCAGCATAACTACTATAATCCAAGAAGAGGCCAAATCCACAATCGACATTATTGTTTTCACTTTGCCCATTATCGTCTGTCTTCTCAGTTTGATTTTTCAACCAAGAAAGGTGCGAATGAAATGGTGTTTGGCAGCCAACCTGGAAGTCTTGGGTGTCGGAGCTTCCTACCACCACAGGAACACACCAGAAGATGTCTTTTTTTAAGTGGGCATTGAACTACCACTAGTCGGTAGTAGTGTAAAATATATGTTAATTGTAATAATCGAGTTAAAACATCTCAGTTAATAATGAGTGAGGTGTTTTGCCCCCGGGTGACTGACCTTAATTTGCCTTTTTATGTCGATGGCTCTGGAACAACACTGTGGTAAATTAACACTCATTCACTGAATGTTGCTGGGATCTTGTTTTTCAGGGTTTGATCTCACCAGTAATGTTCAGGCTGGTTTCCTGTTTGGGATCCCTGTGGCAGGTACCATGGCACACTCCTATGTCACATCCTTTTCCTCTCTGGAGGAGGTTTGGCCACAAGTGAGTCTCTGCCCTCTGATCATCCATAATGAATGACATAATGCTGCGTTGTGTATAACTGCCTCATGTCGCAGTCAGTCTTCGATATATATCCATATCCAGTGGAGAGTGGCATGTAGTCAGTAATGTGCCCTCTCTTGTTTGTGACCCATCAGACTCTGGTGGCAGCAAATGGAAACCGGGACCAAGTTGATCTCATCTCACTGACCAAAGGTTGGTTGGGCCGAGTGTGTGACCTGCTGGGAGCAGAGCCTGGGAAGATCCGTGAAGGAGAGCTGGCAGCCTTCCTGTCCTACGCCATTGCCTACCCTCACAACTTCCTACCTGTGATTGACAGCTACAGTGTCAGCTGGTAACCACACCCGTGTTTGCTATTTTCAGAATTTTTATAGACACAATAGAAGACAGAATAGAACACCACAGTCGTATGACATGGCAAAGTCCTGCCTGATTCCTGTATTTCCTCCAAGTAAAATTCACCATCATGGGATTACAAGCCTTTTAGGACTTAAACCAATTCAACCAGTTAAGAAATGAATGAAGAATTTGAAAATAGATTCACAGCAAAAATAGAAATTTGGAAAAGGACTAAAACTAGACTGAAGTGTTTCTATATTGTGCATAGATATAAAGTTTCATATTATATATTTCTAGTTATTCTTCTAAGCTGACACTTTTATGTTTCTGAAGGCTTATTTTATTTTATTATTTTAATGTATATGTTAGCAGTTTTGCTAGTGACCAGTAAAGCTAGCAACAGGGTCTTTGAAAAACTCTAGTAATATTTCCATGTCATGGTTAGGGGTAGTGTTGTGCTTAAACAAGACTTCAGGAATAAAACAGTTTCCTCAGACCTATGGCATATTCAGAGGCACATACATTATAAGTCATCCTTGCACAGTTAATACATAATGGTTCAAACTAAATTTTCTGTGACCAGAAGGCTTTGCTAATGATTTTTCTACTTCTAGAATTTTACCGTTGCAGTCTGTACTTTTCATATACATCCTCCTGTCTCTTACAATCTCACCTTGTCTGCCATTTTAGCTCAGATTTTGATTTGTATTTTG
This sequence comes from Myripristis murdjan, assembly GCF_902150065.1. Classification (NCBI taxonomy): domain Eukaryota; kingdom Metazoa; phylum Chordata; class Actinopteri; order Holocentriformes; family Holocentridae; genus Myripristis; species Myripristis murdjan. Next base: position 21,391,935 of record NC_043983.1, on the reverse strand, counting down.
TGTGTGTGTTTGTGTCTGACTGCAGTAGTGGTCTACCTAACTTCTGTGCTGTGGCCCTGGCTCTGTGCGAGCTAGGGTACAGGCCTCGGGGAGTTCGTCTGGACAGCGGGGACCTGTGCAGGCAGTCAGTCAACGTCCGGCGTGTCTTCAAACTCTGCAGCGAGCAGTGAGTAAGGTGTTGGGCTGCGTGTGTGTCATCGTGCCCATAATGAGCTCCACAGCGAGAATTGATCTGTTTCCTCAAAAGGTTTATTTTACACTTTTAACATTCCCCTTTGCTCATTTCTTTCTGTTAATTCAATCTCAACAGTTTCTCCATCTCTGCCTTTCATTCGCTGATCATTGTTGGCACTAATAACATCTCAGAGCAAAGCATGGCTGAGTTCAACAAGAGGGTAAGCGGGGTAGACTGGAGGGATTTTTTGTGATGTGTGAGCAGCTCATTTTATTGCCTCTCATCTTCTTGCCCTTCATCTTCCCGTCCCTTAGGAGAATGAGATTGACACGGTTGGCGTAGGAACACATCTGGTCACTTGCACAAGCCAGCCCTCGTTGGGTTGTGTGTATAAGGTAATGTGCTGAATACCAAAGAACATAACCACTTTAATATGCCTCTCTCTGAATTCACTTCTTCTGTCATTTGCATAGCCTTGAATTCCCTTTCTTCTCCTTCTTTTGTACACGTATGTGTGTTAGCTGGTGGAGGTGAGGGGTCGGCCGAGGATGAAGTTCAGCGAGGACCCAGAGAAGACCACTGTCCCTGGGAGGAAAGCTGTATACCGGCTATTAGACACTGAAGGTGACCGCTTCGTCCCTTCTTGTTCTTACTGCTCATCATGTCTCACTCTTCCTCTATTTTTGTCACTTTTTCACTGTAACCCACTCTCTTTTATTTTTATTTTTATTTTCTTCTGTAGGCCATCCTTTCCTCGACCTGTTGTGTCTGGCAGTGGAGCCTCCCCCGAAAGCAGGGCTCCCGCTGAACTGTTACCCTCTTGGGTGGGATAACGCCTCTCACTCAGTCACTCCAGCTCAGGTCATCTGTTTGCGCCAGGACGTTTTCACCAAAGGACAGGTGGGGATCGCCCAACACAGAATGAGGGATATTATATTGTATATGCATAAGCTTTATACACTATGAAGGCTGGGTGATATGGTTGAAATCAATATCACAATACTCATAAGGGCCTTTGTTTTTTTAAATCAATATATGTAATATAAATAATCAAATTAATGTTAATCTAATTGAAGTAAATGGTAATGTTGGATGTGATGTTAAACAAAACTCTCAGTTTTTTCAAATTATATCTCTCAAATTGTTTCCTGCCTACTTTTGAATTAAAAGGTGCTTCTTATCATCAGTTTAGACAGTGCGTGTATTGTGTGTCACAATATCCTAAAAGCACTGGATCATCATTCGATTTTACTAAAATATGTGAATCGCTAACATTGAATTACTGTCCAGCCCTATGCATCAGTATAAGATACCATGTATTGAGATAAGAGGACTTATAACCACTCACAAAAAAATACTATTATCTATATTTCTCCAAATAACTGGACATTCAACAATCATACAGGGAGATTCCATTCCATTGTAGAAACAGCAGCAGTAATAATTTCTCTACCAACAGTAGTCTCAAAAGTCTCAAAGGTTACAAGTCATGTTTTTTTCAGCAGGAAAACCTTTCATTCCACTGTCAGAATTACTGTCACTCCTTCTCTCTCCACCTATGCAAATATCCCACAGCCATTCATGCATGTTGACTGAGCATTGTTTAAGGGCATTCACAGAAATATAGGACATTGCTAAGTGAAGTAGAAGTTAACAATGCCTGTTGATGCATTACAAAAGTGATACACAACACCTCATCATAAAATAATTAATGGGAATAAAACATAAAGTGCTGATATACAGAATTGCAAGAATTGCAAGAGTATCAAAGGTGGCATTTATCTTAAGTATGTGTTGCCACACTTTCTAGGTCACACACCCTCTGTGCAGTGCAGCTGAAACTAGAGCAAAGGTCCAGAGCTCTCTCCAGACTCTGCACCCTCGACATAAGAGACTGCAGGAGCCGGACTCTTACACAGTGAGTCTTTTATACACACGCACACGTTGTTACTGAGTGCAAAAATACACAACAATTCACATTTTTTGCAGGAGCTCACTCTCACAACTTTACTCTGAATTCTTGAAAAAAAAAAAGCTGTCTTTTTCAACAGTCTGTGGTCCTCTCTTCCCACTAGGTGGCATTGTCAGAGAAACTCCACAACCTGATCACAGACATCCGGAAAGGCAGCTGCAGCAACAGCAACTTTCTATTAGCTAACTGAAGAAAAAGAAAGTCATCTCCATGTTGTTCATTTGACACTTTTGTCCAAACATGCCTTACAGCACCAGGAATTCATATATTTGTGGTATGTACGACCCAAATAAAACACTTATCCTGGCAGTATTGTTGCTATGCTGCAGCTGTGTCATGGCTTATGTCATTAAATCTTGTGATAATAACGAAAAATATGAGGTCAAATGAAAAGAACTCAATAAGGAGTGTTTTATGGAGAAGAATCCAGCAGGGACAAACTGAAACCAAAACAAAACATCTGTCAAAGTAAATGGATTACTCTACTTGCAAGTATGGTTTTGACCACCGAGTCAAGTAGACCAGTGAGTGCAGCTGCTTGCACTTTCTACACGACAGAGTGATAAGGATACCCAGGCAGGCCATCATGTAACCCTGATCTTTACTGCCATGATAGTGATTAGGAATTCGGTGTCAGCAGCCATGAGTTGATAAGCTAAAGAGTTTTTCAATTAACAGATGTGTTGTGGCTTGTGTCTTTCAGATTTGTCTCTTTTTTTTTGGTTTCTTTGTTTTTCTCCATTTTCCAAACTACATGCAAATGGATCACATTTGACTGAGTGATTTTTATTAACGTCTGCCAAATGGAAGCCTTCTGTACACTGACCAATTTGTGCACGAATGCATCACATAAATGCCTATTGACATATGATTTGTTTTCTAAGTCTACCCAGTGTTATTGTCAGTGTCTTGTCGGTGCTGTTTTCAGTTGGTGTTTTTATTAAATTAGTTCAAATAGTACACCATATCACAAGCTTATTGCTCCTGTCTGTCATGTTCCCCTCTGACCAAGCATATGTGATTGAAAGCAGTAGATTCTTTGCAGTTCATTTACAGGCTTCATGATGACATTGGGGGGAAAAAAGATAAGCCTGAAATGACGCACTGATAATGTTTGCAGCAGTACTCTGTGTTATTTGCTTTTGTCCTCTCCTCTATCTCTCTCTCTCTCTCTCACTCTCTCTCTCTCTCTCTCTCTCTCTCTCTCTCTCTCTCTCTCTCTCTCTCTCTCTCTCTCTCTGTGTGTGTGTGTGTGTGTGTGTGTGTGTGTTTGACTTTCAGTTTGGTCAAGACATGTGGAAGATCCTTCTTGAATTGTGATTGGATGTCTGCTGGCTAGTGCTAGTAGTAATGCAGATACACCCAGCAGTCATATGGAGCTGGTTAGGCATAGCAAAGTTGTGATGTCATCCACCCCTGCCTCATCTCCTGTAGTGGACAGCAGTGAGGGTGAATCTCACTGGATCCTTTGTGCATGGTGATGTGGATTTGTCCTATGGGATGTTATCTCAAATCCTTTCTCTTCACTTGACTATTGCAACTGGAGAGATGGGTGACAAAGGAAAAATGTGAATAAATGAGTGGAGAAACACAGTGGATTGGTCTCTTCCAGGGTGACAATGCTCCCATTCACAGGGCATGACAGGTCACTGAGTGGCTTGATGAAAATCATGTAAATGATATGCTGTGGTCTTTGCAAATTGAACACCTTTGGGAGATTTTTGAAAGACATGTTGGACAGTGCTCTCCACCACCATCATCAAAACACCAAATGAGGGAATATCTCTTGGAAGAATGGTGCTCCCTGCCTCCAGTCGGGCCCCAGAGACACAGTGAATCTACACCAAGGAGCACTGAAGCTGTTCTGGCTGCTTGTGGTGGTCCAGCACCTTACTAAGATATTTTATATGGGTTTTTCCTCTAATTTCTCACCTGTCTGTATATTAGACGTAAGAGCCCATAACCCTCTCTAATGGCCAGTATAGTTGATATTCACTTATGTCTGAGGACTCTTACACACTTTTTAAAAAATATATAATTAATTGAAAGTGAGGAAGAATTTGCTTCACCTTCACTCTTCTTCCCTCCTCAAGCAGTGCATTGCTGCAGAACAACACCCCTGACATTGAGAGGGATTCAGTGTCTTGCCCAAGGGCACTTCAACAGGGTGGATGTTTTACAGGCATGAAGCCGGCTCCTCCAGTTGAAAACCGGTTTCTCTGATCACATAGGCCACTTTGCCATCCAAATTAGGGCACCCTGGAAAGCAGGCGTGAAGTAGCAAGTCATGACTGTCTGACCGGTCAGTGACCTTTGGCGTCTTGATCCCACCTGACCCTGTGACATGTGTGTTACCCACAGTGTTAAGATAAGTCTATGTCTTTGTCTTCCCTACTGCTTCATTTCCTTTTTTCCCTCACTACTGCTTGTACCAGGGACTCAAGAGAAGCAAGGAAAGGAGGAGAGGGGGTGAGAAAGGGAGGGGATGTGCACAGAACTGGGCAGAACAGAACAGTTATCTACTAATATCAATACCACCACCAATAGCCAATTACAAAGCTGCATATTCAAAATGCACGTCATAATAGTTTTATATTAAAACTTATGTTGTACAACACACTAAACACAGTTTATTATGTACTTTATTACTATATTACAGCTTTTTGATTTGAAAAAAATAGTACATAAAGGATTTTTAGAAAAAGCTTGGAAGAGTAGCTAAACAATATGGTCAATATCCCATTAATTAAAATGAGAGCAGTGTTTGAATTTGTCCTTTGGTGAATGTTACAGATATAGTGTTTTAAATGGGTGGGGGTTATAATGATGCAGGACATTTAAATAAATAAAAAATCTAAATCAATATTTAAGTAAAACAATAATTAAGTAAAACAAAACAAAACAAAACAAAAAAAATCCTATTTTATTATTGCAAGCAAAGAACCTTGCCCAAACATTTCCCTAATTCATGTCTTAATATATGACAGCTGGTAGTCAATTGACTTTCAGCTGACATGGGTGTCAGCTGATTAGTGCAGGGTGTGGCATTAAAAATATATATATACTTCCTGAGAGGACCCTCCTAGTTTCCTTGCTCAACAGTTCCTAGAAGGAAAGTCTGAGGCTGCATCATGTGTTTTCAACAGTATGAATATTAGGACAGTCTGCAAGATGGAGAAGTCAAAATCAGCTCCCGAGTCACAAAGGAAAGGGGGAGGTAGTGAAGGAAAGGCATTTTAAGGGTAACGGGACGCACCCTATATTATGGGAAGCATTTCTGTGGAGCAACCTCGCCTTTCCACCATAGCTGCGCGTCTCCTGGAGGCCCGTGGAGGTCGCTGTTCACTTGTCTCCTTCCCCTTCTTTGGCTCTCGGCTGCGGCTCCCTTCACTCCCCTCATCTTCCCTCGGATATTCTACAGCACAAGCGAGGGGGAAAAAATCTGCTCAAGCTTTTCCGGTCTGCTAGCCCTAATTTCCTCTCAAGACCTCTGGCGTTCGAGCTGAGGGGACGCGCAGGCAGGCAGCCTTGGCGAGGATTTGCAGCTTGAGCTATTGGGGCAATTGGTGTGTACAGCGTGTACACTCAAGACCGCACGCCTCTATAATTTCTGTTTTCTCCTCATTCCGAGGGGTGAATGCGTAGGATAATGTGTCCTGTCGGCGGTGTGTGCTTGGGAATGTAGTCGGCGAGTGTGTGAGGGAGAGAGCAGAATGGTTGGGCAGATGGGAGCGCACAGGGCTCTCGCCACGGCCGCTCCGAGCTCTCCCATCCGTGCGTTTCACCGTCTCCGTGAAACCACAGAGCGCCTACCGATGCCCGTCCTCCTCACAGCCGCTCTGCTGCATCCACCTCCGCCGTTGCAATCGGGTATTTGTCCGACTCGTCATTACATAACTCGGCGTCTTTGTCGCTGGCATTGACTTCATTTTCCAAGCCAGGGGGAAATAGAGAGAGGGGGATTCATTTGCTGCCTTGCGTGTTTGTTTCCCTACCCTACCCTACCGCCAGCCTGTGGTGTTGTAGCGGCAGCAGGCACTGGCAGGGGCCAAGCTGGACTATATCGATAGACCGTGCTTTTGCTGTCGTGGACTGAGGGAGCAGAGGCCAGTAGGGTGGAAACCTCAGTCCAGCGGTGATGAGAAGACCAACTCTGTCCAAGTGGATCTCGTTGGTGTGCTGCCAGAAGCATCTGGAAAGGATAACACAGGGATACACCCCCCTCCTCACAGAAGACTGGAGAAAAAAAAAATCACATCTCAGACATTTTCAGCTTCTCAGTTTTATGGCTGCTGACTGATGCATTTCACTTTGTGTTTTAATGTGAAATTGGATGGTTCCTTGAGTGGCACGATTTGGGATAAGATTTCTTCACACCAGTGGCTTGGACATGCTGGCTAATTGTGGCCCTCGGTGCATTGGATAGGTGACTGAAGGACAACGATCCTTTACTCCTGAACAAACACAACAATTTACCAATTCTGTGAGGTTCCCTGATAGCTATGCAGTGACGATGTGTGCTGCCAGGTTCAGTGGGAGCCTCAATGGCTGTGCCGAGGAGGCCACCAATGGCACCGGGGCTGGTGGCCCGGTGATGATGGTCTCACGGATGCTGGACTGGACAGAGGCCGGTCCCCGCATCCTACATAGCCTGGAGATGGGCACGGTGATGACCATTTTCTACCAGAAGAAATCCCAACGTCCTGAGAGGAGAACATTCCAGATTAGGCAGGACACACGCCAAATAGTGTGGAGTCGGAATCCTGACAAAATTGAGGGCGAGAGTAAGTATAGAATGAATGATAAGGTACCATTCGCAGAGAATGACATCCTCCTCTAGGCCTGCAGAGCCAGTGGGCTTACCATGGTCTCTCACTCACTGACTGCACTGGCCTCCCCTTCCTCCCTCTATTTACATTTTGTGCCTTTGACAGAATCTGCAGCCATAACAATGACCATCCTGTCTTCTCGGTGGTATCAAAAGATGCTGAAATGTCAGTCTAGGTAACAGGGAACATGCTGAATGCTCACAAATGTAGTAACCCAAAACCAGGGTCAATTTCTTCTCTGCGCATGATACAGAAAATCTAGTGTATGGGCTTATCTGTGTCATTTCTCTTTAATCATGCTGCATGTGTGCACAGATGTAACATCTTCTGGCATAGCAAAGCCTCTCTCAAGCTTAACACCACTGCGCACACACACACACACACACACACACACACACACACACCCTTCTTCCATCCATACAGCTGAGGTGCTGTCATGGTCTCCTCAGCAGAAAGACAGATCCTGACCCTGTGACCTCTGCTTCCTCAGTGTCAGCCTCCCTGTAGCTCCCCAGACAGACTATATAGCCTGCATGCTGCTGCCACATGGAGCCTGAGTCCTCACCCAGCCCTGAGCTTCCTGTCTGCCCGACACGCTCACTGACTGACTGACTGACTGACTGTGGGCTGAGAAGACTGAGGCAGAGTGCTGGAGTGGAGTCAAGTGGCAGTGGTATACTTAAAGCAGCAGGCCACTGGACTGTAAGATTGTCTTGTTGGAGCACCGTTTGTGTCTGTCTGGGGTGTGGAGGCTATTGTCTGGGCCCTGGATTTTGTGGCCTGAGGGAGGATTTGTTACAATGTCTGTCAGCACTGAGAAAACGTACTGTATTCACAATTGGCATGATAAGGTTTCCCTCTGTCTGCCATGTGTTATTGTAACTCCTTTAAGAGTTTATGGCAGCATATTGTTAAAAAAAAAAAAATCACATCTCATTTTGAATCCTCTTCCGGAGTGAAGTAGAAATAGGTCTGGTCAGAAATTAGGATTTCTTTCCATCCCCCATCTGAGTGCAATTCTGGGATATGTTTTGTTTGAGACTTGGGTTTGGTGTAATAGACACTTCTTGCAGCTTGTGCCTCTCCTTCATTTTGCCTGTTTTCTCTTCCATCACCAGTAACCCCACCCCCTCGTCAGTAGAAGCTGAGGGTTGTGTGTGGAGACTAATAGCCACTCCACACATGTAGGTCTTGTTTCTGCTTATGGAGCCTTGTCAATTATTTATCTACCATCATAAACCACATAAACTGTGCCTCTGCTAATCCAAGGGGCAACACCTACGTGCCCAAGTGTGTACGTGCGAAACCAAGGCCTTTCAGGAACACTCACACACAGATCTACCATACACACTGGCAACCATACTGCTTTCACACACACAAACACACACACACACACACACACACACACACACACACCCACAGCCCCCCTTACAAGCAACCTCCCTCTGGACAACCCCATCAGTACATTCCAGGAACACAGTGGGTCCCCCGCCACTCTTTGCAGCCCTCTCCTCTCTGTCTCACTTCATCTCCCACAGCTTTTCTCTCTCTATTCAGTGTTATTTAAGTTCCTACTTTTCCTCTTCTTTTGCCTCACCATTTTCCTCCAGCTTTCCTTTCCTTTTCCTTCCTTTCCTTTCTAAATAATACTTTATTGAAATCTTGCAGAGGGAAAAATTGCATACATACATCATAACAAGTCTTTTCTTACTGCTTCCCATCACCTTTCTTTAAACCCTAGACATCATGAACATCATGAGTCCACATGGACCTAGGCAAGTTATTTTTTTGTTATTTTTCTTTGTTTGTTTGTTTGTTTGTTTGTTTGCTTTTTTGGTTTGTTTTAATAAATGCATATATCATTCAGGATGTTAGGACATCCCCGATTTATTTTATTTATTAATTTTTTTTTATTATTAAATACATTTATTTTGAAGTTTTCAGTTTGAGAATAATGTGTTTTGCATGATTACATCTAAAATGCACAATATAAGCCCAAATGGACCTGTATTTTACATACATTTCATATATACATTATATGTATTCATTAGCAGGGTTAACCTTTCATAACGTTAACCCTTACCTTTTCTTAACCTGAGCCATGACCTTTTCCTCAGCTTAACCATGACCTTTGTCTAACCTTAACCAACTTGTTTTGTTTGCTAAATCTACAGCAATCAGTGACTGTATACATGATGTAAATTAAATTTGTGTGCATACACACGAAAAAGAAAAGTCATGTTTAAGGACATGGATTATATTTTTGTTCATGTACATGTAAAAGAAATAGAACAATCTGTGTCCAGGAACACAAATCTGTAGGTGAAATTTCCTGACTAGTGTATGGACTACCGTGAGTCAGGGTTGCTTTTCCCCACTGTACATGACTGTTGCTAAAACTTCTGAAACTTGTAAGAACAATTGTACAAAATAATTCACTCATCTTTTATTTCTTATCATAGACAAAGTTACATACTATTTTCATTTCCTTAAAAAGATTTACACTATGAATGACATGTTTACAATACTTTTATCTAGCTACTGTAAGTCATCAGCTATCTAGCAAGCAACAATCTTTTGACAACCTTGGCAGAACTTAGAGAAATCATAAACAACACACGCACGCACGCACGCACACACACACACACACACACACACACACACACACACACACACACTCAGCCATACACCAAATATCAGTGGAACTGAATGTGTCCTTATGACCCATGCTGTCAAATTTGAGGTAGTAATACAAAAATGAGTTTTATACAAAGCCATATAAAGTAAAAACAAGATGATTGAGGATTACCTTGACAATCAAATCCATCAAAAGATGAATAATTAATTAAAAACACGCAACAGAGGGCCCCTCTGCTATGTGTTAAATTTAAGAGGAAATACAAGTCCATTTGAGCCCGTTTTCTGAACTCTAGGGTTAAGTCTCTTTTTTCCATTTTTCCTCACTCTTTCACTTTCTGTATTATGGGGCAATTGTGTTTTCATTTTTTTGTCCTTTGTTCTCTAAAACACTCAAATATCTGTCTGCTTTCCCGCTTTTACTCTCCCTCCTCTTAACCTTCTGTTTGCTTACCTCCCTCCTCTCACCTCCCCCTTCTCTCCTTCTTTTCCTTCCTTTGTTTTTATTGCCCTATACTTTTTTGCCCTACTGTTTGCTTTAAAGTTTTTTTTCATCTGAACTTTGCTACATAACTATACACACGCTCACACTCCGAGGCTGTTATTCTTTGAGATGAGCACTTTGGCAAACACTGAAAGTATTAAATCCTGAGGAACAGGAAGTGTGGGGTTATCAGGGAGTGTCTCTCTTCCTGCCTCGGACTGAAGGACAGGGTGCAAGGAAAACAAAGGCCCAGCATCTTCTGCAGGAAAAAGCAAAGGAGACATGGACCACAAATGAGACACGGGATGCCTGAGAGACGCTTCCATGCTGCCATTCACTCAGCCCTGCTATTCATTAATGCCATTACTTCTTAACTTCTCAGTCAACATCCCTCTTGATTATTTATCATTCTTCATCCCACTCCCTTCCATCCTTATGACTTAAAATCTTCAAATAGGCCCCAGCCATCTGGTGTGGAGTGAAGTCACCAGCTGTACCAGAACAGTTTATTTCAAATCACTAGAACCGTACTGTAATTATCAACGGTTGGTGGTTCAGGTCAGCAGTCCACATAACTTGTGGCGCACACTACAGCTCTGTGAGAACATTCAATGTCCATGTAATGCCTGTGCAGCCCTGTGAACTGATTTCCATGGCCAAACCAGGAAAAGAAAGAAACAGTTCATTCATATGCTTCTCTGTGCTGACATAACGGGGTTATTTTATAAGCAAGCAGCCTGGACTGGGATAAAAGGCTGCAAAGGGAGTAATTGCGGTGTGTGTCTGTGCCCATGGACACATATTGTACGTGTGTTTGTCCTGTCATGTCCGTACTTCCTTATCTTGCCACGTTTATGTGCTGTAGTGTAATATTGCAAGAGAGGCACGGTATATTAACACAGTCATGGTGAGCGAAGTGTGACTTTTGGCGAGCGTGCCCGCTTGCTTTATTGTCTGACGTCCATACTAAATGGCAGGAAGCAAAAAAAGGGAGAGACTAACAAATGGGGAGGGGGGGGGATCATAGTTTTGTTTGGTATTTTTATGTTCATTTGAAACGATGTTGAGAACCCTTTGTAGTATGTGCTTTATCCAGCAAAGACGTTACCACATAACCCTAGAATCTGTGCGGGCACTGAACAAAGGCCAAGGTGTTGTGCTGTCCTCGTGCCAGTCACTGTAATGGGTCACAGAGAAGTGATGCAGATTGTTTCCATCTGAAAAAGAGAAACAGGCTCTCTCTCTGTCTGTGTGTGTAGACCGTTGCTACTACCAAGCCCTCTCCCAGTGAGAAGTATGGACACATTTCCATCTGATGATTATGTAGTTCTCTCTTAATCTCGTGCCAAACCTGCTCCCTGTCATCTCCACACGCAGGAGGCTCAGATAGGAACCAGATTTCTCCTCTCTGCCCGTACGCCGTTTGATACAGAATTATATACAACCTGCTGAGGACAGCCAGCTTTGGCCAGTATAGACTTGGAATGCTCTCCCTCTTATGTGTTTCCTTTTGTCTGCCTGTGGGTCAGATAACTCTCTACTAGTGGGAAGTGTTTACTTTATATCTAATGAGAAATAGTTGTTACCTGTTACTCCTTCATTCCTGCTGTTTTTTTTTTTTTTTTTAAATTCAGTGTAAGCTCCTCTGAGTTTGAATTAGAAGGTAGCATGCAGGCACATGAATGTCATATTCATTTCAGTGCAAGTGTGTGCGCGCTATAGTAGGCCTGTGTTTGGTTTATAAATGCCAGAACATCTATGTGTGTGTGTCTATGGTGTGTGTGTGTGTTTATGTGTGTTTGCATAAGACATCTGTTAAGTCAATAAGAATGAGTTTTCTTTGTGGGTGTGTCGACTGTGTGGTGCAAGTGTCACCTCATGAGTCCAGAGTTTACATCATACTTTGTGGTCAGTTACCCGACTTAGACTCTCTATTAAAAGTGTGTGCATGTGTGTGTGTGTGTATGTGTGTGTGCTTGTGACTGCTGCCACTGAAGAATTCTGCAGCCGAGACCTTTGGCCTCTTATCCTGAGCGCCTTGCTACTGACGGCTGACAAATTTATGTTTGTGTGTATGTTTTGCAATGTGTGCGCACCCTCACATGCAGTTTTTGCAAGCTCCTCAACACCACCATTTACATGTTGGGCAGACGGTTTAAGTTTATTACATGAGCAACATGCCAAACTGTGATTTATGGTGTGCCTGTGTGTATTCATGCAACTCTACCCTCCTTTTCCTCCTCCAGTTGACATACGGGAGATTAGGGAGCTGCGGTTGGGAAAGGGCTCCCGAGATTTTGAGCGCTATCCGGAGGAGGCTCGTAAACTGGACTCCGCCCACTGCTTCATTGTGCTCTATGGCTTGGAGTTTCGCCTGAGGACCCTCAGTGTGGCTGGTCAGTGTGTGTCTATGTACATCTGTGGGTCCGTGTGTGTGTTTATCGCCTGTCGGTCGCCTATGATTTCCAGTCCATTTTCACAGACACTGTTTTACTTCCACATTTGAAGGGTGTCAGCATAGTCCTAGCAACTGTGGCCTGGTATCACTCTGCACCTCTGTATATTTTGATCTTTTTATCATTCATATGTGCCCTGATTACAGTTAGAAATTTTCAGCCCAATTCATGACCTTTGATGGATATCAGGTGCCATCTCTTTCGTTCGGTCTCTCTTTCTCTCTCTCAATTTCAATTCAATTTCAATTCAAAGAGGCTTTATTGGATGAACATATTGCACACACTGTATTGCCAAAGCACACTGCACAAGGGAGTACAAACAAGCACAAAGTACAAGGTAGTACTTTTTTATAGATACAAACAACATAACATTATGTTAACATTATAGTTCAAAGACAACGACTATGTCAGCAATATTTTGGGAAGCACAGGAAAGGAAGCTGAACATAACTAACAACAATATGAAACAATATGGCAACAACACTATGAAAATAATAAGTTTAACCATAAGGAAAGAAAAACTGAGTGAGTGTACATACATCTCTCTCTCTCTCTGTCTCTCTCTCTCTCTCATACATTCTTGAAAAATCCTGATTCCTTCCTCCTGTCTCATCTCTTTGTCCTCAGCCTTCAGTGAGGAGGAGGTGAACATGTGGCTCACTGGCCTCAACTGGCTGATGATGGACACCCAAAGAGCTCCAGCACCACAGCAGATAGACAGGTACATGTTGGCTTGTTCACACAGGTTCATGCACTGAAAATGACATACTTGAAATCTAAAAAAAACAAAAAAAAAAAACAAATGTCCTTTGTTTAATGTGTGTATGTGTGTGTGTGTGTTTTAGGACTTTGCAGCCAGGTTTGTGTACAAAGTTAGGGCCCTTGTTTGTCTTAGGGCTTCCGAAGTTAATTTGTCACTGGAATTCAGTTGTTTGTTATGTTATGCACTTGCACTGTGCTCTACGTCTTACGCCCCCTATGTGTGATGAAGTGATATCTCATTGCATCCAAAGAGTAACAAGTTGGATGGGAAAGGAGTTGGTGGTAGGAAGAGAGGACAAATATTTGTTTTGGGATGAAAATATTTACTCCAGATGAATCTGTGGAGGCCGTTTTTGGCTTCACATGGTGTGTGCAGGAGAACAGAGAGAGGCTGTGAGTGTGACGATGTGTAGGAGAGAGGCTGGGTTTTGTTTTCTACATAATATGAGCGGTATATGTTTATAAACGGTTATAGGAAATGAAAATCCAAATTTTGTCTGTTTATGGATTTGTATAAACTGTTTGTGTAGCCGATTCATCATCCGTTTTGGATTCTTTTTGGGCCTTTTACAAATACGGCCCTCCCTCTGTCAATAGTATGCCCCTGTAACTCGCTGCTTTTAGAGGAACCCTCAATGCTTGCAGCTGGCTCTAGGAATATCTTTCCATATTATAGCAAACTTGCTCTTTCATTCTTGTGTTTTCTCTCTCCCTCATCCCTCCCTCTGTAGGTGGTTGAGGAAACAGTTTGAAGTCATGGACAGAAACCACGAGGGCAGGTGGGTAACTCGCCAGTAACACGTCAACACCCAATCACAAGTTTTACAAGAGCCAGTGATGGATGTTCATTGGCCATTCTATAACAGCAGGTGGAGAGCAAGGTGAAACCAGATCCAGATGTCTTCAAAGAGGACGTTACACCCCTCCTAGCGATCTGGCCCGACCCCGACCTCCACACCCTCGCTCCACACACCCCCCCCCACCCCCATTCACACACATATATACACAAGTGTACGAGCACACACTGTCTCGCTCTCTTTCTCTGTCACGCACGCACGTATACGGCCATGCCCCGATTTGGGTGGAAGCAGCTCCAGCACAAACAGCCTGCCACCGCCTGATAAGGAGTAGGAAGTGATGCGATTGGCTGGGAGAGGGCAGCTTCCTGTCTCTGTGGAAATAGTAACAGTAGCTAAAATCTGAGCAGAATAAGTGTCAGGGGGTAGACAGAAGGAGGAGGGAGCACACAGAGGTCAGACATGGTACTGGCAGTGGTCCTCGACACCTTCTGTCTGGCACAGAGTCGGCCTGCAGCATTGCCTGATAGACTCTTTTGCTTTTCCGTCTTCCCTCCTTTTTTCGATGACTGATGGTTGTGTGTTTTGTTAATCAGCAAAGTGATTGTCCATGTGGCGTTTCTCCTCAAAGAAAAAAGCTGCAGAGGTAAAGACATCAGCAGTAGAAACATAAATCCACAGAGAAGCATACTTTCATGAATAAGGTAAACAATGCCAGGCCAAAACATTTTCATCTCCAGTTTTACTATCTGATATAAATTCAGATTCACCATAGCCTTTAAGGAAGGGACAGAGGAGAGCGTATATCTGTACCCAGCCTTGCTCTCTCATCTCTCTCACTCTTTCTCTCTGGTGGAAGAGATCCCCCTGTTTTCCAGCCATCCCTGTTGAGCCTAAACAATAAAAGTGTATAGAGGTCCTCTTGCCATTCAGTATGGAAAACAAGGCATTACCTTCTCAAGCCATGAAGCGCCATCTCCTGGTGAAAAGACATGCAACTTCACACACAAGTGATCTCTTAACACTATTCACCATGCTGTGTCTTTAAGAGAGTCTCTTTAAAGATGCAATTGAAACATTGTATATCTCTTAGAATTATCTAGTAAAACACTGTGCTTCCCAATGCACTGCTCTTATTTATACTTAAGTGTTAATGCCTGTATCCTTCTCTCTGTCCCCTCTCTCCCTCTGTCGTCTCCTCTCTAGCATCACAGTGAAGGATGTGAAAGCTCTGCTGCCTCAGATCAACTACAGAGTCCCCAACATGCGCTTTCTCAAAGACAAACTCCAGGTGAGAGCACAATACAGGTCTGTCGAGGAAAACAGCCTGTCCTGTGTCCATGTTTCAGAGAGGATATGAATGAAACATAAGGCGGCTGTCCTCTGTGCCACGGACCTATTACTTTTGAAACCAGAATCAAGGTTATACATTTTTGGGGAGTTGTGAACAAACTGTCAGCTAATGCTGCAGTCACACTGGTCAATGATGACACTCCTCTTGGGTTTCAAGCTGCCGTCTGATTGACATAGTGATTCTGATAAATAAAGAGGGTCAGCTATTCCATTTGCGTTGGTTTAATAAGAGATCTATCCAGTTAAGAGCATTTCATGACATTTTATTTTCAATATTTCAGTGAGTTTCGATTTGGGTTATATTTTGAATAAATTAATAAATATGATTCCCGCTGTAAATGAACAGAAAGCCAAGCTGGGAATTGCATAGCCTAGCCAAACCAAAATTTGGCAGTACATATTTTCCTCCCAGACTCCAAAATGAAAAGAAGAAAGCCAATGCTTGATCACAAATTTATCTTTGATCAAAGACGAGATAAGGGGAGCAGGTGGATAAATATATGTATGTCCATTTTGCCTGCCACCTGTTTTCCTCACCACTGTAGTAGAGGGAAAAAGTATAGTAGCAATATAAATGAAGTATTGTCGTGCTACAGAGACACTCTGAGATTAAAAAAAAAAAAAAAAAAAAAAAAAAAAACATATTCTCAGACCTAAGAGAACATATTGTTTGGTACAGACTTGAGCAAAAATCACATTGTCATTATTTTAAAAAACATTATCTCTGAAAATGAAAATGATGATGCAAATATGAGCATTTCCACTAAGATAGTTATATAATATTGCAATCATAGTATCTGTCAAAATAACTGCAATATGATTTTTTTTTTTTTTATATCATTCAGCTGTACTGCCTTGTTGAGTTGAAGCAGACTCAGTTCAAAACTTGCCCACTGGATAACCCCAGTGACATCCTCCCCTTTTCCTTCGATATCCAAGCCATGTTTCCCACCCAATTATGACAAGGATAGTTGCATCAGATTCTGTGTACTGGTAGATGCTCTCTTATGGTTTAAGAGCAGACAAGAGGATCGAGCTCTAGGACGTCACCTTACAGTGATCAGGCTAAACCGCATCATACTAACTCTCATACTTCCTATCTGCACAGGAAGTGGAAGCCAGGAGTGATCTCTCATACCCCAACTTTGCACAGCTCTACAGAACACTGATGTTTGACGCACAGAGGAGCGTGAGTAGCCCATATATTTTGTGTTTGCATGCACGCACACCATGCATTACTATGAACTTTGCTCGTCATGCTTCACCCGTCCCTCCTGTCCGTCACCTGGCTCCTCCCCTCTGTTCCCCAGATTATTGAGCAGCTGGAACTCTCCTTCCCTCTCCGGTGAGTCCCTGCACCTCCTCCTCCTCTACCTTTTGTTCCCTCCTTGTTCCTTGCTGTTATCCTTCCTAGCGGTCCAGTTTCTCTTTGAAACATATTTGCTCCCTTTATCATAGTCTTAAAAAAATGTGTTTTTACAAAGCGTTTTAAAGAGATGCCTTGATGCCACTGATGTCAGTTTTTTTCATATGAAGACAACATTATATTACATTAAATAAATAAAACATTTAAAACAATGGTGTGATTGGCATAATAATAATTATGAGATTTTTAAATGTTCTGTTAAAATGTCTCGTCTCCTCTTATTTCTATCTTTCTGCACATCTCTATCCTCCACTTGTATCATTTACTCTCACTTTTGCTATTTTACTCCACCGCCATCTGGCTTCTCGTTCTCCTCTCTCTGACTGCACTTGGCTGAAAACTGTTGTCTTTTTAGGAATGTTGACAGACCAGAACTCTGTCAGATCTCCCTCTATGACTTCCAGAAGTTTTTACAGATGGACCAGAAGGTAGTGAACAAATTCAACCCCCCTCTGTTCAACAATAACACTCTCGAAATGGCATGGTACTCATTTTCTTATTTCTTTATTTGCCTCAGGAAGCGTGGGCGTCTGATTTTAGTCGTGTCAGAGAGTTCCTTATGGGATACCTGAGAGGTGGACCCCAAACTGAGCCAATGCTACAACTTGATGAGGTGATAAACACACACACACACACACATGCACACAAAAAATATGACAAAGTGTGTATCATCACAGTTGATACACGCTTAACATTCTTGCTGTCTTTTCCTAGTTCCTGACCTTCCTGTTCTCTAAAGAGAATTCTGTGTGTGACCCACGACCTTCTCCTGTGGTTCCGGATGACATGAAAAGACCCCTGTCCCAGTACTGGATCTCCTCATCACACAACACGTAAGTCTCTCAGAGGTTTTCATCGCATAAGGAAATGTAATATACACTCAGTGACCTCTTTATTAGATACACCTGCACAGTCTAATACAATCCAATACAGCTGGTCTGCCATAATTTACTTTTCTGATGCCTATAATCCTCACATGTTCTCTTTATTACAGTTATAGAGGTGTCCATTCAATTCTATGTTGTATGGCACTGAGGTCATAGTTAGTGCTGCTGTTGTGCTGGACTGCATTTTATTGAGAGATGTTTCTCATATTCTGTCCCCACCATGTATATAAATAGGACAAAAAAATAGAAACACCTCTCAATAGCATGTAGTCCAATACAAGACCTCTACAAATTAAAACCTCAGTAATTAATATGTAATTAAATAATATTGCTGTTGCACTGAACTGGATTAGATTGTACTGGTGTAGCTAATAAAATGGCCACTGAGTGTATGTACATATGGGAGATTTCTATATGTGGTTTATATGACCATGTTAAATCCCCATATATCAATCATATTGGAAATCGGCACCTTTTAATTTAAGGTCCAATATATGTTACAAATACATGGCATCCTCCTCATTAATTATATATACATATACATGTATCCTCTGTCCTCTGGATATGGTGCTGTATGCATAGCCTATATATGTTTAACATGTATGTGTATGTTTGGTCATATATGACTTATATATGATATGTTTTCTCTTGGATAGGGACATACATGTTATGTATTAGATTTCTTTAGGAGTGATCAGGGTCCCCTAAACAGATCCCCATTAGGCTACAGTCACCATTTGGCCAGAGTTCCTGTCCCCAGGAACTCCCATTTAAGAAGATTTTTGCTGTCTTCATATATGCATTAACTTGTATAACTGTCTACGCTATGGTCAAATAACAACAGATAGTTTAAAGCTTATGATTAACTATATATTATATAATGGGGGACCTCTGAGGCTTCCAAGTCCCACCTTGAGAACCCTTGCTCTACTGAACTTGCACTCATGTTCATGTTCCCCCAGCTACCTGACAGGTGATCAGTTTTCCAGTGAGTCATCTCTTGAAGCCTATGCCCGCTGTCTGAGGATGGGCTGTCGCTGTATTGAATGTAAGACCCCCATCCCCAGCATTTGAAAGGAGTTTAATCTGAAAGAAAACTGTATGGCCTGTACCTAATTCTGTGTCCTCTGATGTTAGTGGACTGCTGGGATGGACCTGATGACCTCCCAATCATCTACCATGGACACACCCTAACCTCCAAGATCAAATTCCTGGATGTGCTGCACACGATCAAAGAACACGCTTTTGTCACATCTGAGTAAGTTGATTTTGAAGGTGTTCCTCCGACTTACATTCAATCCCTCATATTGACTTCCACAATAGTGAAAGTACTTATCCTAACCCCTACCAAACCTTACGTTTAACTATATTGTCCTTCAGTAGAGGATCCGAAATCAATCTCCATGCCCTGCAAAAGTGTCTTGACCAACACATTAATGCTCACACAGACACACACTGATCAGTGCTGTTGTGTATGTGTAGGTACCCTGTGATCCTGTCTATAGAGGACCACTGCAGTGTGGTCCAACAGAGGAACATGGCCACTCACTTTAAAAAGGTGTTTGGAGACCTGCTGCTCACCAAGCCAGTCGACAACAACGCAGAGGAGCTCCCTTCGCCGTACCAGCTCCGCAGGAAGATCCTCATCAAGGTTGACTCACACAAATGCACATACTGTATCTAGTCTAGCTCATATTTTCAGCAGCAGGGTGGCCCAGTAGGAGAAAAAACCTTTTCTCATCCAGATAACACAGGTACTGGCTAGGATCCTCCCCGATGAAGCGCTCTTTAGCAAAATATGGAGTCCCTTTTGAGCTCCAGAGGCACTATTTTGCAACTGATTGTATACTCTGAGAAAATGGTGGAATTAATAATGTATCAGATTATCATTCAATATATTTTTATGCTTATCATTTTTGTTTATTTGAAGAACTGCTGCTATCCTGGCAATATGAAGTCCCAACACTATGTTAATGCAATTATTTAACAAAACACACAAACAGGCAATATCTCAGACAGGCAAATCTGAAAAATCTCTAATTGTCACAGCACAAGAAACTGGTGGAGGGTACCCTGTATGAGGAAGTGACATCAGCCAGCTACTCTGAAAATGACATCAGCAACTCCCTGAGGAACGGCATCCTTTACCTTGAAGACCCCATTGACCACGTGAGTGTGTGTGCGCTGGCATGTGTGAGGTGATGGAGAATGATGATGGATATAGTACATTGCTGAGATGCTGTTCTTTGTGCATGTGTGTGCCTTGCAGACATGGACCCCACACTATTTTGTCTTGACCAGTAATAAGATCTACTACTCAGAGGAGACATCTCACTACCAGACAGCTGACGAAGAAGACGATGATGAAGGAAAAGAGGTAGTAGAGAGATGATCATGGCGATGATGATGATTATAGATATTGATGCTGATGATGGTTATCATGATGGTGATGTTAGTTATGAGGATGATGATGATGTAATGTTGATAATGATGGTGAGGATGATAAAAGTAAGAGATAGTGATATAATGATGAGGCTGATGATTATGTAAGAGGTACAACTTTTACATTTGTAATTATACCCCACCCTAAAACACTTAAACACGTAATACAGCCAATGGAAATGTACCTTGCAATTCACGTTCTGCTTGGTGGTATATTTATTCTTTTTGATAATGTCACAGGAACATCACATTGGTATGTTTGTAGTATACCTACAGGTTAATGGCAAAAAAATATTTCTTTGATCTAAAAAAACATCAGTAAATGTGAGATTTTGGTTCCAAAAGGGGTTTTCCAGACTCACCATTTTGCACCCGTGGTCATCAATGATACATGGACAAATCCATTGTAGACAAGACAGAAATACCAATTTCTCCACCAACAGGAGTCTCAGTAGTAAAGAATGCAAAGGAGCTGCAAGATATATTGTGTTGTGAGTAAGGGGCATGATTTTTTTTCTTCTGGAAAGACTTGCTTTCTTGTTGTTATTGGTATCACTATCACTGTTGATGTCTCCACCTACATGGACTGAATGCAACTTCAAGCCTGTTGGTAAAGGATTGTCAAAAGCTGTTTTGGGAAATATGGAATATCAGTTAGTGAAGAAGTATACCCCTTTCACACAGGGAGTCTTCCTACATGACCATGTGTGAATGGACGCAGGGATCGATATTCAGGGAAATCTGTACAGACAATTTAACACCTCAAGACCTGGCAACATAAGGCGGCGTTGTGAATGAAAGCAGTAGCATTGCACTGAAGGGCACATGAAGGGTTACATCCATCTGACGAAAGATGCTTTCAGGTGGAGCGAGGGAACAAGACTCTGCTGATGACGTATTTGAATCTACAACTTTCGTTGTGGTGGCCTTGCCTTGGAGGTTATTTGATATCTGTAATACAAGTTCTTTTTTTTCAAGAATGGCTGGAAGCTGGACAGATTTAGAAATAAGGGAGCACCTCTCAGTCTGTGTAGAGGATGAAGTTGATAGGCAGCTGTCTGGAACAGTTAGAGATGCCAGGTTTCTGAAGATAATAAGAGATGTCTTCCGCTGCGTTGGTTACACATACATCTGGCCTTGTCCCATCCTCTTCTTCTTCTGTTGAGTTTTATGACGGTTGGTGTACAGAAGTGTTTCATTACCGCCATCTACTGGACTGTGCCTCTCCCCATATATTGCAGCATTGCCATTGCATGGGTAAAAGGTGCAAGACGGAAATGTTCCTGAATGTAGTTGCATGTGTAAATAGAGAAAATCATTAGTGGTGCCTGAAATTTATCCCAGTAATTTCCTAGGCCCAATGTGTGAAAGAGGCTGTAGACGAGGCACATTGAGGGAAAGGTTGCCTACAACCAAAGAGTAGATATGATTCTCCCGAAATACATTGCACATGATTTTTTCCTTGGAATCACCAAATTTAGGTATGCTATACATAAACTTTATTAAATTTACTTTGTCTTGGCGTATATACTTAACTGGTACTTTGCGTCTCCTCTGTTTTTTCTCTCTGCTTTCTTCCTTCTGTGCCTCTTTTTCTTCCTCTGCTCCTGCAGGAGTGTAACAACAACGAGCAGCACTGTGCAGAGCGCTGGTTCCATGGGAAGCTGGGTGGGGGGCGTGACGGGAGACAGGTGGCTGAGAAGCTCCTGCAGGAATACTGTGAAGGCGGGGCCAAAGACGGCACCTTCCTGGTCCGGGAGAGTGAGACATTCGTGGGAGACTACACCCTCTCGTTCTGGTCTGTGATCTGTAGAGGAATCTGTCTTTTCTTGATCCCTTTTTCCTCTCTCTGTGGTTAGTGGAGGGAGAGAATATAAGAGGACAGCAAAGGAGAAGAGTGATGAGGAAAAATTAAAGGGACAGTTCATCCAAAATACAAAAAAATATACTTTTTTCCACTACTGTTGCTTTTAAGTTTTTCATGTGTAAATGATGGTTTGAGCTCCCCATCCAACTCCACTACAGCAGGGGGCCAAGCAACAGGGATGATTATAGCTGCCTCATCGACTCACACGGAAACTGTGTGGATGAGAGACTGGACGAGGGCTAAGTGGCAAAATATCTTTTTGGTATTTTAGGTGAACTCTCCATTAAGAAAAAAGAAGAATTAAGAGAGCAGAATGAAGAAGAAATGAAAGAATGAGCAGAGAAGATGCTGTTTGTTTTGTGGTGTTGTATCACAGATTAAAGAATGAAGATCCATAAGCCTTATTAAATATCTCAATTTAAAGCTTCATAAACATAAATACTGTATTCTTTAACTGCAATCAGAGTTGCAACAAATCCTTATCAGGTTCGATGATTTTGTAAAGGAAGGAAGTACAGGAGGTTCAAGAAGTTACAGGCAGAATCTGAGACTCACGTTGTCTGTCCTCTTTCAAGTCTCTCAGAGCTTTCTGACTGCGTGGTAGAAGTCTGTGTGTGTTGACTCACTCCTGTGTCTCCCCCCTTCTCTCCACTATCCCCACATCCATCCAGGCGTTCAGGGCGCGTGCAGCACTGCAGGATCCACTCTCGTCAGGAGTCTGGCTCCACCCGTTTCTACCTGACCGACAACCTGGTGTTTGACAGCCTGTACCGCCTCATCTGCCACTACAGAGACACACCTCTCCGCTGCAATGAGTTTGAGATGAGGCTGGGAAGCCCTGTCCCTCAGCCCAATGCGCATGAGAGCAGAGAGTGAGTGAGCGATATTGTCATTGATCATATTTTTTCTTTCATGTGTCTGAATTTTGTCTGTTAGTGAAAATAGGAGAGAAAACACAAATGTGTGAATGAGAAAAGCAGCAAATACAGAGAGAGGAAGAAAGTGGAAATGCAGTTTGTTATATAAGTTGGTCAAATGATACTTTTTGTTGTCTAGATGGTTCCATTCCAGTCTGTCCCGTGTTCAGGCTGAACACATGCTGATGCGCGTGCCCAGAGATGGAGCCTTCTTGGTGCGAAAACGCAGCGAACTCAACTCCTACGCAATCTCATTCAGGTAGAGCATGCACACACAATCTGAAAAACGACATGACAACAGCATTTACTCGCCTTTGTGCCTAACACAGTAATAGTAAGAGGCTTATTCTAAAAAAAAAAAAGGCTATCCACCATTTAAGATTTTGACAGCATTCTTGAAGATTAATTGCCAGCACTTTCTTAAAGGTAACTTAACAGACTAAACATACTTTAGTCTAGTATTGATGATATAGAGTTAAGTTCAGATAATTAGTTGCTTCCAAAGAGAATGTATGGAATAGACCTCTCTGGTTGTTGATCTGTCTGAATCAGGGTTTTGGAATTAATGTGCCATTTTCTTTTCCTTTCCATTTCTTGTTTCTTGTTTCTTGGTTGTCTGTCTGTCTGTCTGTCTGTCTGTCTGTCTTTAGGGCGGAGGGTAAGATCAAACACTGTCGCATCCAGCAGGAGGGTCGTCTCTTCATGCTGGGCAGCTCGGCTGAGTTTGAGAGCCTGGTGGACCTGGTCAGCTACTATGAGAAACACCCTCTCTACCGCAAGATGAGGCTCCGTTACCCCATCAATGAGGACACTCTGGACCGTATGGGCACCACGGTTAGTCCAACGTTAGCCACTAAGGCTGGGATTTGACCTAAAGCCGTCTGCCTTTTTAGTGCCAACTGCACATTTTCTGAAACATTTCAATATTGAATTCACATTTTTTTTTAAAAAAATGCAAAATTTGTCAAAACAGCAGAAATATATAGATAGAAAAGTAACCTTTATTATTCGTTCTGTATTTTTAGGAGCTTGACTATGGGGCATTGTATGAAGTTCGGACTCCTCATTTTTATGTGGAGGCCAACAAGATGCCCACAGCACGGGTAAGTCTGATGGCTTGTGAATACCTGAACATTTGGTGTAGATTAGGGCTGTTTAAGTTGATTGGATCTTCACCTTAATCGCTGCAAATAACGATGTCCAAATCCTATGCCTTTTTCATAGCCTAATTTACTTTGTATCCCAAATGTTACAGTAAATGAATAGCACTTTAATGAATAGCAGTTTACCTTGAATTAAAAATCAATTGATCCCCAACCCGGTATGTGCACACATTGCCGTAATTACACTACTCTGATACCACATTTACACATCATGTGTCTTGAGCTGATGGGGTCATTGTCTGTAAGGCAAAGGCCAAATGTAAATGCATCCATCACATACATGCAAATACTTCTCAAACCACCTTGGAGTCTTTAGATGCATTGTGGCTGTGATATGGTCAATGGTAAATGCACCTTATGTATGTTATAGAATGACTAATCGATATCACAAGACTCAGACTCAGCAGAGTGTTGTGATTAATCGAGCCACATTGTGAGATAATTGGCATCGGCCGATATCTGTGCTCACAAGGCCGATAAACAGAAAATGCATACAGACTCATCTGCAGACAGCCTGTCAGTGCAGCTGCTGTGTAATGATGCTTGTGCTCCCCTTTATCTTCTCATAAATGTTCTTGTGAAGTGCATTAAAATTGTATTCATATTTTCATTCATAATTGTTTTTTTACAAAGTTCAGTTTTTGATTTCTT
Source organism: Myripristis murdjan (assembly GCF_902150065.1). Taxonomy (NCBI): domain Eukaryota; kingdom Metazoa; phylum Chordata; class Actinopteri; order Holocentriformes; family Holocentridae; genus Myripristis; species Myripristis murdjan. The sequence goes on along the minus strand of NC_043983.1, from coordinate 21,367,117 downwards.
GTGGACATTTTAGTTGATTTGTTTTTTTCCAAACAAACAGAGACACAGCAATTAATAAAATTAGTGTTAAATAAATGTTCTTTTAAGTTCAGCAATTTTTTTATTCATTTATTATTATCACTAAATTGTTGCATTTTATCAGATGCAAAAACAAAAACGACAACAACATGATATCAGCATTATATATCAGCCATCGGCCACCCTGCGCTTTAAATATTGTCATTGGCCATTAAAAAAACACTATTGGGTGATAATTCTTTCTAATGGCAGCTGTGATGAATAGACAATAAAATATGAAGTCATCCTCATGATTTGTGTTGCAGTGTACAGTGAAGGCCTTGTATGACTACCGCGCTCAGAGAGAAGATGAGCTGTGCTTCCCCAAACAAGCCCTCATCCTCAACGTGGACAAGCAGGAGGGTGGCTGGTGAGTGTGTTTGATTATTTATTATTTTCAGTCAGCGGTGTTAAAATGATTACAAATCTGTCGTGCAAAACTGGGGACTGTAGATGTGTCTCTATGTGTACATGACATCATGTCTCATTCAGCATCAGGACTACCTTGTCATTACTCTCTGTTTTTCCTCCCTAGGTGGAGAGGTGACTATGGAGGCAAGAAACAGCTGTGGTTCCCTGCCAACTATGTGGAGGAGGTACCCAGCTCTCCCACCAGAGAACCAGATGAAGCAGTAAGTTATAACACACGCTTAAAGCAATATCTCAATGGATAATTTACTTTTTCAGTCATTGATACATTTGATTTGATTTGATTTTTTTTTTGTCTTTTTCCTTTATCTTTGTTCAGTCCACAGAGAACAGCCCTCTGGGCACATTCCTCAAGGGTTTCATAGATGTGCCCACCTGCCATGTCGGTGAGTCTAGGAAACAAAACTGTTTCTGTGATGTGTTATCAGTGTGATAAGCCAATCATCAGCCTGATCTCCAAAACTGAAATAATGGATTTGGACTTAATGATAACAGTGGCATATCATGTACAAGTGAACAGCAAGCATGAATAGTAACATTGCAGTACGACACCACATTTCACTGATAGTTGTTATGGTCACGTAATGTAGCTGGCCTGCCCATGAGTAAATAAATCATTGAGTTTTTTCCAATTGCATGTTAGTGTAGTAAAAAAAGAAAAGGTTTTCATTGCAGCAACATTGTCTCATCCCTCTGTCCATGACAACAAATTGATTCTCATCTGTGATTAAAGGCTGTGAAATTCCAAACACAGCATCAGAATTAAGCCACTGACCAGCCAGATGGATGTCAGACCTATGCTGCACATGTTCTGCTAGCTGCTGCAAATTGGCCGATAGTTTTTTTTAATGGCGTTTGGCTACTTTCCTGTTCTGGAAGTTGGAATTTTTTTTTTTTTTTTTTTTTTTTTTTTTTTCAGGTGATCATTGGCAAAGCTCCAATTAACTATTTAAACTGTTCATTGGCAAATTATGGTCATGGGCTGAGTACTTGGTGAACTAATAGAGGACTGAATGCTGCAACACTCTCTGTTGATGTTATTTGTTACACTTCAGTACAAATTACCCAAACATTAACATCCAGCTGTCCGTTCTGTCACTGTGTACCTTTCACGTTAACAACAGCAAATTACCTGTATCACAAAACTTGTTGTGTCTCCCTCTCTCTGGCCATCTCTCTCTCTCTCTCTCTCTCTCTCTCCCTCCTTCTTTCCATCCACCTTTTCATCCGTCCAGTGGTGATGAAGGATGGGAAGAGTTCGCGGCCCTACGTGTTCACAGTCCACTCCCAGCAGCTCTCTTCTCATCCAGTCCAGTCCCTCGATGTGGCAGCCGACAGCCTGGAGGACCTCACCGGCTGGGTCAGCAAGATCCGAGAGGCTGCACAGAACGCAGATGCACGGGTGAGCAGCGTGCTGTATAACACACTTCCTCACACACACACACACACACACACACACACACACACACACACACAAGATCAGGCTAACGAACTGAATTACGACACTCGGAGCACCTTTAAAAACACACTTTGTAGATGTACTTTTACTCAAACAATGATCTGCATTTTGTTTTATGTCTCACCTTTGTGGTGCTTAATACGCAGGGCATTATGTCATCACGATCTTTCTGTGTGAACACGGTAACTGACCAATTCATGACGGAAACTTCATATTTACATCACAGGTTTTCCCTATGGAGTAAAATATGTGATTAGATTTTGGAGCACTTTGCCACAAAAAGTTTCATATCATTAAGGAAAAACAGATTTTAAACTACTATTAACTTGCTTTGTAGTACAGAATTCATATTAATAGAACCCATGTGTTATGTGAAGACAAGTAGCCTATGTTGACATAGAAATGTTTGTTGTTAATTAATGTGTTAATTAGGTTAATTTATTACTACATGAGCATAATTGTTCATACCTTGGTAATTATAGCAGCACCGTCAAGTGCCTTGTTATCCTTTTACTAATTGTTTGGCGCATTTGCTCTTCAGTAATTTATTCTTACTTTATCTATCTGTTTATAATTTTATCTCTTATCGCCCTTAGCCAGGAGCAGCAACTATTAAAAGAATTTTCACATAATTTGAAATTAGATGATTTTGTGAAAGCTAGCATTTGATATTTGTATCAGTTATAAGAAGCTAAATACTAACAGGGAATTTACATAATTGCACACAGTTGGTACGGAGGTAACTGTGTTGATGCTGTTTTATCTCCGTGGCAACAGATGCAGGAGGAGAAGCAGATGGAGAGGAGGAAGAAGATTGCCGTGGAGTTATCTGAGCTGGTAGTTTACTGCAGGCCTGTCCCCTTCAATGAGGAGAGTAAGGATCCACCGTCTCTCTATTCTGCACCTCTGTCTGTCTCTCTCTCTCACACAGTCTCTAAATTGTAAGGCCACAATTAAACTCACATAATGCAGAAATGAGATCTCTAGCATGAACTACCTGTCGTTTCCAGAGATCGGGACCGAGAGGGCGTGTTACCGGGACATGTCCTCGTTTCCAGAGACCAAGGCAGAGAAGTTTGCAACACGTGGTCGAGGAAAGCGCTTCCTGCAGTACAACCGGCGTCAGCTTTCCAGAGTTTATCCCCGAGGACAGAGGCTGGACTCATCCAACTATGACCCCCTGCCCATGTGGCTCTGTGGCTCCCAGCTGGTCGCACTCAACTTCCAGACCCCCGGTCAGTGTCACACTCATGACAATTACTCTGGGTGAAGAGGTTGATATTGGATGTTGTGCGTAAATCTTTATTCTGTGACAACAAAAAGGAGTAACTAATTTAAAGCCATAACTCAACCCTTTAAATGAGACACTGGTGCAAAAACTGTGTGTTAACTAATTGAATGTGTGTGCTTGTATTTGCATGTTTGTGTGTGTGTAGATAAACCCATGCAGCTGAACCAGGCCTTGTTCTTGTTGGGAGGTGGGAGTGGCTATGTGCCCCAGCCTGACATCATGAGGGACGACGCCTTTGACCCTTTTGACAAGGACACGCTGCGTGTGGAGCCAATCACCGTCCAGCTCCAGGTCAGATTCATGAATTGAGGCTGCTTACGCATAATCCACTCTCGTATCTTTATTAATCAAAACATAGCTACATTCTCCTGCCTCTCCTCTAGCCTGACCCCTTGCCCTCCTCACTTCACCAGTATTAATGACACAGACAGTTGGTTTAATGATTTGTGTACACTAGCCCTCGATGTTTCTTCTCCATACTGCTCAAAGGCCGTCCCAGTTATTAACACAACTCCATGGATCAATGAACCCATGAGACAGCAAAGAAGGAAAAGAAAAGAAAAAAATCCAAGTTCACGACCTATATGAATGAGCTGTTCTTTAATCTTAACCAGATCATTAAAGATGTGAGATGTACTTATTTTTCTGATTTAAATAAATTAACAAATACAACCCAAGGTTCATGTTTAGTGCTATTGATTAGCTTTTAAACCCTTATCTTCCTCCTATTCCTGTCTCTTAAGCTGGTGACTGAAAATTTCTTATCTTTTTTATGTTTATAAGGTTGATTACAAGACTACAAGAGTACAATTGATTCCGAGAGGGCAGTTGCGAGCTTAAATCAAATTCAGTTATTTAAATGAAATGAAATCAAAGTTAATCTAATCAGAACAGAATAACGCAGGTATTGCAAAAGAATAACCATCAAACATAAATAAATAAACATGAAAAATGTTGGCAGAGCCTGGCAGAGGGATTCCCTTGTGTTTGACATTCACTGTCACACATCTTCAGGATAGTCCACTGCTGTTTCCCCTGTTCTTGCTGTATCTAGCTACTGTTTCTACAGATGACTGCCAATACCACATCTCACACTCTGCCTCTCTTTCTGCGTCAGGTGCTCGGAGCCCGTCATCTTCCTAAGAATGGCCGCAGCATCGTCTGTCCCTTTGTGGAGGTGGAGATCTGTGGCGCTGACTACGACAGCTGCAAGAGCAAAACCGACGTTGTAGGTAAGCTGCTCGCTGACCAGTGGCCATGCTGGTGGACAGGCTCCTCCATGCTGCCACTTTCATTTGGGTGCATCTTGTATGTGCAGTGGGATTTCAGTGTTACATGTGCAATGAATGTTTTCATTGGCTACATGGTAAAAGTTTTTTCTTCCTGCTCCTCCCAGCTGATAATGGTCTGAATCCTGTGTGGGTGCAGAAGCAGTTTGTGTTTGACATCCACAACCCCTCCTTCTCCTTCCTGCGTTTCACCGTCTACGAAGAGGACATGTTCAGTGACCCAAACTTCCTGGCCCAGGCTACGTATCCTGTCCGTTTGCTCAGAACAGGTGTGTGCACTCATAGATAATACTTACTTGAAGGGAACTGATACCAGAATTTTTGTGGTTGATATCAATAACAGTGAAATTCCACAATTCTCAATATTTGATTGGATGCCACTGCAAAAACAGAAATCCCATTCAGTACAGACATAAAAATATCAAAAATAAACAGAAACTTGTCCTGTATGTGTTTGAAGTATTTAAACATATAAACTACATTAGAATAAGAACACTTTATTCTAATGCAGTTAATGCAACACTGGTGTGTAGCAACACCATTGTTTTGTTCTCAAGCAGAAAATAAAGCAGCCCAAGAGCTGCTAATTTCAAATTAGAGGAACTGTATGAGGATGTTACTGTAGCAGAATTATTTGCAAGTGTGTGTGGAGAGTTGTGTAACTGTATCTAAGTCTGTGTGCGTAATCAGATTTGTAAATATTTAAAAGAAACTCTAAATGTGCACTGACATTTGTGAATGTTTACATGAATCTGTAAATGTGTGCTCAGAATATGTGTACATTATCAGATTGGTAAATGTGTAATAGAATCTCCAAATCTGTATTCAGATTTGCAAGTATGAAGAAATTTGTCACTGTGCAGACCAGACTGTAAATGCATATAGATCTGTAAAGACACACATAGATCTGCGAATGCGCACATGGATTTGTAAATGCCTGCATGGAATCTGTAGGCAAATCTGCAAATATGCATTAGCCATTAATTGATAAAATGTCTGAGGTATTTTGCTCAAAGAGCTGGAAATACAGACAGTTCATTAGTTACAGCTCAGATATGCCACACATTCACAGACACATTCACAGATTTAACTGCAACTTTAAGAGTTTCAGATATTCAAACACTAGAATAAGAACAGAAGTTACACACTTGAGGTATCAACTTCCATTGCTACTAATACGAAACAATTTTGGTTTACACTCTTGGCTAATTTTTCAAATTTTGGTACTAACTTGGAATCTTACTATTGATCTCAGTGTTAATTCTTGACATCCCTTATTATTATCCTTAATTATTATTTTGACGCACAGACTTTGAAACAAGGCTACACAAGAAAATTAGAGGACAGCAACAGAGACAAGGAAACAACCATAGAGTGGAAAATGTCATCACATAAAAGCACATATGTAGACAAAGGTCTTAAGAATTTACTTAAAATGCAAAGGCAACTCTGATCTAGATTAAAGATTAAACAGAAGGAAAGACTTTTGACATTATGTAAGTATTTCTTGTGTAATGTACTGATTTTGTTAAATGCTGGTTCTTCACAGGATATAGGAGCGTACCTTTGAAAAACAGCTACAGCGAGGAGCTTGAGCTGGCGTCCCTTCTGGTTCACATTGAGATTGTCAATGCAAAGGTACACATATAGACAACACATAGTCGTCACTTCTTAGGTCTTGTGATAGTGGCGTGTCAGCCCATTTGACCACCTCTGTGCTGCACTCTGCCCCTTTGAACGTGACTGCAGGAGGAAGACGATGAGAACCTGTACACCTCCATTCAGCGGCTGCGGGATCGGACCAGTGAGTTGTCCAATCAGGTCTCGGTTCTGGAGAGGTCTGGTTCAGCAGATCTCAGCTACCAGCAGAGTCTGGAGGAGCTCAGGGCTGCTCAGGACCAACTCAGCGAGCTCGTGGAGGCTCGCAACCGCAGGTGCTTTATTACACACACGTCACTCATAAAGCACACACATTTTGAATTCCATTCATTTTAAATTTTACTGATTTTACACAGCTTTAACCCTAAATATATTACATTTAACCTGAAAATAAGTTTCTCTGAGGACAAAAGACTGGCAAAAATGCATTTTGTCATTGCACTTTTTTTGCTGTTTTTTGCTTTTTGCTTTTTTATTAAGTATGAGTGTGAATGTGCACATACACACACCACAGAACCCTCTTCATATGAACTAATGTGTTTATCCAATCCTCTCAGGCTGATGGAGAAGAAGAGGAGGGAGAAGCTGAGGCAGCAGGTGGCAGCCAAGCGCAGTTAAAACTCCTGTCCACCAGAGAGGGCCAACTCCAGCAGAAACAGTACCCAGCACCGCCCACAGCCGGTGCTGTGCACTAACAGCCTGGGAAACAGCTCTCTACTGTAATGGAATCCAATCAATGTATAACTGGAATAAACCTGCTATACACTCCTTCAAAATAATCTATAAGATTTGATGGCACTGTGCTGCAGTGCACTGGAGTGAAAAGTAACATTCTAAGCAACACATAGAAGCATCTCATGGACTAAAACAACTCAGAAAGCTAAGCTATCAAAAAAAAAACAAAAAAAAAAACAATCATAGACTTAGTAAAAACAAACAGGAATAAAGGGAGAAGAAAACTCAGGTTACATGAACGGATGGAACTGAAAGATTTCATATTTGGATGGAAAAGGTAACAGAGGGCACACGTAGCAAAAAGGAAATATCATGTCTGTGCCTTTGATGTTGATATGAGACACATCGCGCTTTGTCTGTAGAGTGTAGTTACACTAGTGTATCAGTATCACCGAGGGTCAGAGCAAACCAGTACCTAAGGTCAAACTCAGCATCTCAATTTGCAGCATGCTTTCTCAACAACTGGAAAAGTGGACTTTGAAAGGACCACAGAGACGTGGGAGGAAGAGGAATCCACTCTTTTGGCATGACCCAAAAAAAAAAGAGTCAAAGAAACAATATAAACCACTACTCATGAAATGGGTTTAAAGGGATTAAAGTAATTTTAAAAGGGAGCAAATGAAGACTAAAGTCGATTCCTCCTAATCAAGACCAAGTCTTTTCTGGGTGATCACATGAACTCTGCCCCCAGTTGGTAGGGCTCCTGTTGTAGACTGTCGTATTCTACCTGGGAGAGCACAAACTGGATGAACTGTGTTGAACAAATCCTCACCAAACCACACCTAGAAGGTCTTTTAATACTTCAAAGGGCTCAAAATATACTACCTTCAAAGAGGTGAGAGAACGTGAGAGGGGGGGAGCAAGAGAGAGAGGATGAACACATTCCTCACAGCGCTCCCTGGATGTCACCTAAAAAGGGGCTCAGGTGTGTTTGTCTTGGTCAGACACACGACTAACAAGGGCTATCACAGAAACTAGCAAAGCACTCTTTTACCTGCCGGCTCTGTATCACACAGATAGATATCATGCCTCATATTGGAACCACACACCTAGGATCAGTTCCCATATTCTGGCTCTAATCAACAGAGATGGCACAACTTGTCGTGGATCTGCTAAAAGCAGCTTCTACCCACTGCATGGCTTCATATCTAATAATGCCCTGCCTCTTTCCTCTGTAGCTATTTCGCTTTCCCATCTATTTCCTGTCTAATTTCTCATTGTATATAACTTGTTTTATTTATCACAAAGGTGTAGATCCTGTTATAATAGATGAAAGAACATAATAGAAGAATGATAACGGACGTCAGATTGAAGATATTGTAACTTTATGTAGAAATTAATATTGTGTACCTGGAGCTCCCTTTAAATGTCCCCATACACACAAACCTCTCTCTCTCTCCCTACACTACAAATGCACTGGGTAGGGACTTCTATGCAAAGGTTGCCTTCTTGGCCCAGCCAATATGTACTAGGCTATTTGACTCAAGTTGTGTTTCTCTCTGTATCTATGCTAACTGTCCAGTATTATTACTCTGCAATTACAAATCCTGTGCAAGTTTCCATTTAATAAAGCTCTTTCATGTAAACCTGTGTGAAATTTCATTTTCAAATCGATAAAACCAGCTTTGATAAATAAAGCAAAACCAATAACAAGCAACAAATGTTATATTTATTTCAATATGTACACATCTGCCTCACTAAGTAGATAATGAGGAGGGAATTAAAGTTTGAGAGGACCCTTTTTTGAGCATTTTCTGTCCACATAGAGCTTACACAGCAGTTGTAAGTAAGGAAGTTGTATTTGTTATGTTTAAAGGAAGTTTAAGTTTAAAAAGAAATATGTTAATTTTCCTTTGATGCCCTTTTTATTCAGTGTTCCCATGTAGTGCAGTCTGACCTTAGTGTGGATAGGCTCAGTAACAGCCTAGACCAGTCATGACCATATATGGAGCTATTGAGGTCCAGGATTATATTCTAACTAGTGCTGGTCATGTTGGTCAGTTCAATTCAATTCAATTCAATTCAATTCAATTCAATTCAATTTTATTTATTTATATAGCCCAGAATCACAAATTACAAATTTGTCTCAAAGGGCTTTACAGGAAAAACAACATCCTCTGTCCTTAGACCCTCACATTGGATGAGGAACAACTCCCTAAAAAAACCCTTTAACAGGGAGGAAAAATGGGAAGAAACCTCAGGGAGCAACAGAGGAGGGATCCCTCCCCAGGACAGACAGACGTGCAGTAGATGTTGTAGACACAGAAAACGAACAACAAAGATATATATGTATAATACAAAGGATGTAGTGTAAAAACAGTTGGCGGATGAGGGATGAGGATGCCAAGGGAAGCCAGATGTACTGGAGCAGCCTGGGACCTGAGCTACACAACCACCAACACCATGAAGACATGGGTCAATAATAGACAGAGCACGCACTCGGACAAACACACATCAAACATTCACACACACTCACACAGAGACAAAGGTGAAACATTAATTATCTTGAGAAGACAGATAGATAATTAGCTGCGAGAGAGAGCAATAATCTCGTCGGCAGGTGAGTGCTTGGGTTACTTCATTGGTCAGATGTTTGGGGTCCATTTGACCCCAGCAGTTTAAACTTCCACAAAATTATTATAATTAAAATTGTTACCAAAGTTTATGTGTCAGGTACTTTATGTTTCTTTGTTGACTACCTAAATAGTCCTTTAAATAAAACATAACCCCCACCCCCTCACCCCCACTTCTACATCGAGTATTCCTATTACACGACTATGGAAAAATATGCAAATCACCATAAAATCTCACTGATTGACCTAAAATTGGAAAGAAAGCTTAATTTTTGGTGTTTTAATGGCTGTATATTATTTCTAAGTACAGATTTTTGTTATTTATAACCGATGTGTACAAAGTGTGTACAGGACATTGAAAACATATCATCGTGTGAATTTCATGTTTACCCAGTAGTGCCCATTACATTAGGAAAAGTCATTAAATATGAAGCAAAAAAATGATGTTAATCATTATTTAGAGACGTTACACATTGAGTGGGTCAAATTGACCCCAAACATAATCATTTATAAGACACTTACATTTGGAAAAAAGGGTTTACATAGAAAAAAATAGGCCAAAAATAGGCTGCCTTTGATTTACCCATTTTGGAAACAAAAAGAGAGGAAAAACAACTTGACTACTCATTCGAAGGGTTAATAAGAGCCAGCTGGATTGTGACAGTCCATGTTGCACTTCACTGCACACTACATGTTCTTCTTGTGGTAAAACACAAACCACTGGCTGATGGGGGCAGTGACGTAAAAGTTATTCATTCTCTCTCTCCTTGCCCTGAAGAGTTGTGCATACCAAATGCCACATCATTCAGTTCAGCTAAATTGGAAGTCAGCAGGTTTTATTCGTTGAATGAGGTCTCAGCAGCAACTGGAAATTCTCATTAGATTGTATTACTAAAAAAAAAAAAAAAAAATGATGAGCTCCCTGCAGCAGGTGAATCCCAGGGTGAAGGGGATCAGAGTCTCGTCCCAGAGCACACTGCAGAGTGTGGCTGCCGACATCACACACCAGATCACACTGGTAAGTGTATATTTTCTACCTGTATTAATCAAGTGCAGTTAACTTTACATTCATTCAGACAATAAAAATAACTAAGTATTTTCATTTTGAATTACTATATTCTGGGACAAGAGTTTGGCTCAGAGATTTCTGGTTCACAATCCAGACCAGACAAGCCCTGGTCCATTGCCAGCACTGTGTTTTCTGCAGGGAGTACAGAAACCATTCAAGGAGGTGACTGATATCAGCTCAGGGGATCCTCACAAGGCAGGAATGAAACCCATCTCCTTTGTTCGCCAGGTTAGTTTTATGTTTGTCTTTGTGGCTTTAATTGAATTCTGTAAGTCTGGCCTATCTCATTCTATTTCCATGATGTGTGTCTGATTCAGGTTTTGGCAGTATGTCTTTACCCTGAGCTCCTGAAAAACAAAAACCTCCCACTGGATGTCAGGCTTAGGGCTGAGAGGCTTCTGGATGCCTGTGATGGAGGAGATGTTGGTATGAATATATCAAAAATGCCAAGTAGTGTAGCGATGGAGTTTCCTAATTACTGATCAGTCATTGCTTTGGCGACAGGTCATATACAGCCTCCTCTGGCATATCTTATGTCCGGCAACGCATTGCTGAGTTTATCACAAGGAGGGATGCTGGAGTGCCGTCATATCCTCAAAACATCTTTATCTGTGCTGGCTTTCAAATGACGTTGATGGTATAAATATGTGGTTTTCATGAGCATAACTCACTTATTTAAAGAATGTGTATTGCAGAATTATGAAATTTTAGCCAATTTAGGCACATTTATGTACAGTACAATACATTTTAAGTTGTGGATGTGTATTTTTTTGTTAAGATTGTTGTGAAGATGCTGTCCAGTGAGGAAGGGGAGACCCCGACAGGTGTACTGACCCCCATACCCATTCCCACACACCCTGCCCATGCTACTAGACAATGCTGGGGTGACACTGGTGCCCTACCACCTTAGAGAAGACAAGGGTTGGACTGTGGACCTGGAAGAGCTGCACCGTGCTGTGAAAACCGTTAAGGGGCACTGCAAGCCCAGAGCCATTTATATTAGCAATCCAGGAAATCCCACAGGTAAAGTCAACACACAGTAGCTTGCATATGTTTAAAATGTCCTAACACTATTCACAGTTTACTGTCTTACTAGGTCATGTGCAGGACAGAAGTTCAATAGAGGAAGTGATTCGATTTGCTGCAACAGAGGGCCTGCTCCTCTTGGTGGATGAGGTGATTACAAGCTCCACATTGAGAGTGCATCTTAGAGAGCTTTGCCCTCATCAGCTTTTTAGTCCTACTCAGATCCTCTATTCAATTTAATGCCTGCTTGTGTTCTCCAGGTGTACCAGGACAGTGTGTTTCAACAAGGAAGAAAGTTTATTTCCTATAAGAAAGTCCTGTTTGAGATGGGGCAAGAATACTCAGACAGAATGCAGTTGGCCTCTTTCCACTCTTTATCCAACGCCGTCATGGGAGAGTGAGTTTCATCATGGGTCTTGTTTAGCCATCTTAAAAAAAATATCATACTTGAGGAGAAATGGTTAATGGTTAGGTTTGCTTAGCAAAAGTACTGGTAAACCTTCCTTGTTTTAGTTCCCTTTATATTGTGGAAGTAATGTTTTGTTGGTGTGGTAAACGCTGTAAACGGTAAACCGATGGTAAATGGACTTCTCAAGGACACTGAAAGAAGCATTCATTTGGAATGTATGAATTGATTATCATCAGGAAAACAACATTTGTGCTTATTTCTATGAATCCCAATCATTTGGCTACAATGGTATGCTAATTCCTGAAAAGATTAGGCAGACATACCAGTTTGACCTGACTTCTGACGTCCTGTTTTCTCTTGGCATGCAAATTGATTCTTGTTTGGTCAGATGGCTATCTGGTTTTGAGTAACTTCATGTAAATCCACGTGTCAACACACTTGTGAGGCATTGAAATCTAGATTTTGAATACTCTATATTCTACGCCTCATCTGTAAGTGGAAATGTGAATCGAGTGACTGTATGGATGGAGGCCGAGCACAAAAACTGTGTGTCATCATAACCCCCACCGTCCTGCTGCTTTCACCTGCACCTGCTCTGATCACCTGCCTACCTAGCAATTCTCGCTCATTCTGCCACATACCTTATTAGAGTCTGTTCATTACCCCAGTACTTAAACCAGTCAGTTTCCTTTTTTTTTTTTTTTTTTTTTTTTGTGGATATATGACCCATGGCTGTTTGCTTGATTTGAGCCCTTGCCTGATGTTCTGGTACTATTCCGTGGTAATTCTGATCTCTGGTTTTGAATTCTGTAATTGGGACCTTGCTGATTTGTGACAAAGTGATACATTTCCTGATTGCAAGAGAGCACACAATAGTTAAATTAAAACTGAAAAGTTAAAAGTGAAGCCATTTCTCTTCATCAGCATGTTCTGTTCAACTTCATATCCATGAAACATTTGGCCATTTTATCGAAATCTTTTTTCCTGATATATATATAAAAAAAGATAAAATTAAACAGCCTCCTTCCTTATGGACTGATTGGTTATTTTTATATTATTGTTTTATATGCACTTAGTGTCACTCAGGAAAAGGAAAAGCTGAAACAGTGACAGCTTTCCATCTATGACCGTTATATCATCTTATGTTGTGTGCTCCAGGTGTGGTCTGAGAGCAGGATACATGGAGCTTGTGAACATGGATCCAGAGGTGATACTGGTCGTTGATAATCTGCTGTGCACTTATATCACCACCCCAGTCACAGGACAGCTTGCTTTGGAGCTCATGGTCAACCCACCCAAAGCTGGAGACCCTTCCTATGACACATACACACAGGTGAGGGAATAAGATGCCAACACATCTGCTGTATCCACATAAGCTCTCATGTGGACAGGAGAGATTTTTACATCAAAACGCTTGCACCCAGTTATAGTAACCTTCCATCCTATGGGCTATTCAGTATGGAGCTTTGTTTTGTTACTTCTTACAACCAGTCTCTTTTCTCCATCATAGGAAATTCTCTCCAGTCAGGTCATCTTGGCCCAAAATGCTCAACGGGCTTGGGAGTTCCTGAATGCTCTACCAGGGATGAGCTGTCAGCCAGCGATGGGGGGTATTTATCTCTATCCCAGGCTGCATATACCTTCTGGGATACTACAGCAGGCCAAGGTGAGCACTTTATCCATTTTACTTCCATATGACTCATGTTTTGCACAGTGTATAGCTAGAGAACCTAACATTTTTGGTACTTAATATGATACCAGGAAAGTTAGTAAGTAGGAGACCACTGTTCAAGTTAAGCACAGGTGAAGATATATTTATTGATGCCTAAACTTGTTGCCAGAGATAATAGTTACTAACAGCCTACTGCTCTCCAAATTGCTCCAATATTACTCCAGTATTCTGCCATTATGGTTGATTTGCATTATATGTGAGTACAGCACACAGCAGCTGCAGTTGTCTCTACCATAGGAACAAAGGATTTGTCTGGCTCCTGACTCTGCAGAAGTTGGCACTGATAGTCAACGTCTTCCGCCTTTTTTTTCCTTCCAGATTTTACAGGTAGAGGCAGATGTACTGTACTGTCAGTGGTTACTGGAGGAGGAAGGTGTCCTGTTGGGCAAGGAGTCAGCATGGGCCTGGCTACTGGTGACTACCATATCAGGTAAGACACATGCTTGAAATGAATTCTTCACACTTAAGTATGTATGCATTTTTAATTAACTACTGTGTGTGTGTGTGTGTGTGTGTGTGTGTATGTGTGTGTATGTGTGTGTGGTTTCCCTTTTAGACTATGTATCGTTGTTCCTCCTGGCATGCTACAAGAGGTCTTGACACACCTCAGGTCTTTCCACATGCGCCTTTTGAACAAATTTCCTCACGCTGAAAGAGAAGTCAAGGCGATCTGAAAGAAACTACTGTGTGCAAACAGCTATAGCCCCCTAGCCCCAGGGATACTCAACATTTATTGATATGGAATCTTTGAAATCAAATTTACCATACAAATAAACAGATTTGAATGTTCCAACACAAGATAATAAACTTCTTACACCACAGCTACTCTGATAAGTTCTTGATTTTGGGCTGTGGCAACAGTGAAGCCGCAAATAGTCCGCTGGAACCAGCTTCAGCAAAAGTTACTTGAATTGAAATGTATGCATCAGCTGGGGACCAAGATGCCTGTTGGATTGTGGCTAATGGTGAACTTTGGCTTTGTCTCTGTGTTAGAGTCCAACTGATATCTGTCAATACAGGATCAATATTTGGAGTAAAAAAAAAAAAAAAACAACTTCCAATAATTATTCAATAGACATTTTTAAACACATAAATACAAACATTTGTAGGGATGAATCATAAAACTTTAAGTTAGGTCAAGTTGTAGCCAACCACATTGTTAGGTTAAATGGTAAATGGACTGCATTTCTATCGCACTTTTTCTAGTCTTCTGACCACTCAAAGCGCTTTACAATGTTTTTGCCTCACATTCACCCATTCACACACACATTCACACACTGCAGTTGTGAATGTGTGAATGTGTGTGAATGTTAACCCTGTGTAGAATAGGTCCTATGGTGGACAAAGCTAACAATCTGACTTTCAAATAAGTGCAATTATATATGAAATATAATGTTGGAATATTAGAAACAGTGCTGTCATCTTTAGTATCATAAGATCAAATTGTGGTCGGGTATAAAGTTAAAGTAACTGGTTGCTGACACCCGTGACACCCTGATGAAGGCAGGAATGTTGAAACATGGTGGGTGGTCAAAATAAAATCTACTGTATGTGAAGAGAAGTGTGCAGCCTTCTTATTTTTGATAGTATGTGGTTGCTAACATGGGCTAGTATTATGGATAAGTGTGGACACTGAAGTTATGTATTTTCCCTAATTTCCCAATGCAGTACAGCTGTAGTGCTTGGTTTGGTCCCTGCTGGTCAGAAATCAGGAATGTAAAACAGCCTGGGAAACGATTTTCCCGTGTAATGTTACACAGGATAAGATGAGCTGAACAGTTATGTCAAGGCAAGATCATGGAGAATCTCTGCAAAGATGTCCAACAAGACAGCTGAAAGTCATGTCTGGTAATTGTATCTTGTGACCGCCATGCCACTAGAATGACATTAACAGGAATACCTTTTAACAGTAAACAAAATTATGTAATATATTTAGAGCATCAGGATAACATTAATCACTAGACAAACAATAGCAATAACATAAACACATGGGAAATGTACAAGGGTAAAACAATATTAATGTGGCAGTATCTATAGAGATCTATGTTCATTTAATTTTCTGACATGGAATCCAGCAGCTGCTGTGGTAAAACTACTTTGACATGGTTTTCCAGTTATTCCAGTTGCTGGTCCGACTGGAATGAGGGCCAGGCCACCAGCCCTGTTACTGTAGTTGGACTGTAGCTTCAAAACCTGACCCACAACAACCTGTGCTCTAAGCTACAGTCAAAGTGACCTTAGGCGGGGCTATAACAGCCAATCCAAACCATCCTCCGAGATAGTTTATTCATTGCGTATGAAGTGTAACGTGCAAATGTGCTGGGCTGGCAAATTATAAATCACGACTGAATCAAAGCTGCTGTATGAGAGAACGTGTTAACAGCAGCAGACACGACTGGAAGCCAAATAACATAGAATTTAAATGACCTGACGATCAGGTAAAAACAGGCTCTGCCTAGCTGCAGCAGGGGTGGAATGAAAAAAAAAAAAAAAAAAAACCACCTCAGCATTTAAATGTAATATAGCTCTGAATTCATTTTCAGTATTAACAAACGCCATAGCCTACTTGTGGGCTGTCGCATAGAGTAGCATTGTATATATATTTATGTACTGCATAAGTCTATATCGATATGAAAACCGCTTATGCGTATGTTAATAATCAACCACAAACTTTCTTGAACACTAGGCCTACAGACAACATAGGCTAAATCAGGACCCCAAAAGTACCATGCACGATGGACCATCGTCCCACGGTTGCGAGGATTTTGTATTAAGGATTCTCTCCACTCCCTTTTAAATGGACTTATTTATTTATGTATTCCTCCTCCTCCTCCTTCCCTTCTTATGTTTGGTCTGGAGAAAACAAAAGTTGTTACACTGCAGTTGGCTCTGTGCAAACTAGGATGTTCATTAATTACAAACAAATTAGTATTTTTTTATGAGGCTATACATTTCCCTGTGGTTCCAACTTCCACACAATGTGATAAAAGTTGAACTTTTAATTCCTCCTTTTGCTGGGGACTCCCTGTAACCTTTCCAAGGACCTCTGGCGGTCTCCGGACCCCAGTTTGAAAACCAGTGAACAAGTTTTTTTTTTTTTTTTTTTTTTTTCCCTGTGGTTTACTCCACCAGCAGGAGGGTCTGGGATGAGATGCGTGTTTATAAACACACGCACACGCAGGCAACGAGAGAGGAGAGGAACTTTTTTTTTTTTTTGTCTCGATTTGCTGTCTAATCTCACTTTCTTACCGTTTATTGTGTGACTCATAATCTGCAGTGTTGTTTTTTTCCTCCATTAGGCTACCATACTTACAAAAATACATAGGTTTAAATCAAAATCCATACTTTTTTGTGAGTTACATATTATTGTCATTGTTATTATTATTATTTTATAACATCAGGACGACATAGGACGATTCATTACATTGGTAGCGACACAATTTATTTGATCACAACAAATCACTTTTCAGTCAAGTTTTCAATCGAATAGACTATGACATCCCTGCAGCAGGTGAACCCTCGGGTGCGGGGGATCCGAGCCTCACCGCATGACGCGCTGCAGAGTGCGGCTGCACGGATCATGCACCAGATCACACAGGTGAGTCAGTCCACCTGCTGCCTTCTTCAGACAGGTAAGGAACAGTTTAAGGTTTTATTGCCTTTGTCAAATTGAGCGAAGATCGAGCAAAAATAAGCAGAAATCTCTTTGGAAGTCATATCTTAATTCATAAAACAGTTTACCTCTGAGATTATCTGGGCAGCTCAGCTAGGATTTACATCATAAATGATAATAATAATAATAATAATAATAATAATAATAATAACAATAAGATTGTCGCTCAGTTGTTAGCAATTGCTCCACTTGTCCCGAGAATGAGTGGGTTTAGAAGTAGGTGAAATGATACTACACAGCAAACAGACACAAAATAATCTATCAGAGTCAATTTCAGCATTTCAAAGTGTTTAAGTAGCCTATGACATTTTACACTACAGAGTTAATATCAACTGTAGGTATGCTACTTAAAGGCTACTAACCAGTGTTACCTTCAAATTTACGAACATTTTTATCAGTTGGGTCAATTTCACCCCAGTAATTTAAACCTCCAGAAAATGGTTATAATAAAAACTGTTACTCATGTTTACGTGTCAGGTACTTTATTTGTCCTGTTGTTTACCTAAACAGCCCTTTAATAAAACATAATCTTGCCGACTGACCAACATACCCATACCTGTTGTAGTGCCAGAACACAGCACAGGTATAGTCACAGTATGTTTGAATAGGGCCCAAAAGCAGTGAGAGGTTTTATGAGGATTATAAATGGCATGTTATAGTTCCTCAGTGTCATCCAAAACAATTAAAACAAATTTGGCCCCCTAACAGCCAGAGCTGCAGCACACTCTGTTGCACTGAGACTGGACCGTGGTCATCGGAGCTCTTACACAAACATGAATATCCCATATTTAAAAGAAACTGCATACTGTCAGATATTCACAAGATGGCCAATTGCTTGAGCCTATCTGATCTTGACATTTTTTTTTTTTTTTGACTATTTAGGATGGGGGGAATAGATGCAGCAGCAAGAGGGCTGAAGACAAAATACTGTAAAATCCTAAAAATAATTAAAATAATCAATTTAAAGAACGCTCTGAAAGACTTCTGAAATCAAATATGAACACTGCTTACAGTTGTCCTCAGGTTGATGTTCACTTCCCAACAATAGCTCATCATCAAGGAAAGATATGAAGGAGAATTCATAAGGACTTAGGACAGGAAGACTGCTAAAAGAATCCAAATGTACTTCCTCAAGGCCGTGTAGTTATGTGAGTCATCATGCAAAAACTGTTTCTATTTAGCATACAAAATTTCATTCTGATTGGATGGAAGGATACAAGTCCGCCTTGATGTTAGCTGTAAGAATCTGTCATTCATTGTCACTGCTCATGTTTTCCTCAAAATCAAGCCACACATGTCTTTGGTTAAAAATGTATGTATCCTAAAATATTACTGAAATGTGCTACAGTGAAGTAGTTTTGGGACAAGAAGTTGGACTCCAAGAGATAAGAGAATGACAAAACAAACAGGAGTGTCAGTGTTTAGACTATGATGAGCAAGAGAGGACCAGACAAGCTCGTGGCCAACAACCGCAGTGTGTTTTCTACAGGGAATACAGAAACCATTCAAGGAGGTGATTGATGTCAGCTCAGCCGATCCTCACAAGACAGGAATGAAACCCATCTCTTTTGTTCGCCAGGTTGGTATCTTTATTTTTGGCTCCTTGTTTGTGCTTGTGCGTGTGCTCTTCTGTTGGTTCTACCTGCCTGCTTTCTTGCACCCTTGCTGCCTGACTGCTATAAACTGATTCTGTCTTTGTTGGACATTTTTCTCAGGTCTTGGCAGTGTGTCTGTACCCCGAGCTCCTGCATAATGAGAACCTTCCCAGGGATGTCAGGCTGAGGGCACAGACACTTCTGAGGGCCTGTGGAGGAAGTGTGGGTGAGAAAAAAAAACAAAACACATATTTGCAGATTCTGGAAGATTTGACTCAAGAAATTTTACAGACTTGCATTGTGAAATGGTAAATATGACTGACAGGCATGTTTAATGGGTGATCTATGCACTGTGTCAATGACAGGTTTATATTCTTCCACCCTTTTTGGCCTACCCCACGTCCACAAAAGCATTGCTGAGTTTATCACAAGAAGAGACGAAGGAGTGCCCTCATCCTCTCAAGCCATTGTCATCTCTCCAGGCTCTCATGCTGCTCTGATGGTATAAAGAATTATCTGTTTGGAGCATTCTTCTTTCTCTTCTTCTCTCCTCATCTTTATCATACTAATGGCATTTTCCTGTTGATTTCACACATTTTTAATATGTTATCAATTGACCTTTTTTTTTTTATTATGTGTTAAGATTGTTGTGAAGCTGCTCTTCAGTGGGGAGGGGGAGACCCCGACAGGTGTACTGACCCCCATACCATTCCCACACACCCTGCCCATGGTACTAGATGATGCTGGGGTGACACTGGTGCCCCACCACCTGAGAGAAGACAAGGTTTGGGCTGTGGACCTGGAAGAGCTGCACCGTGCTGTGAAAACCGCTAGGGGGCACTGCAAGCCAGAGCCATTTATATAGTACCCAGGAAATCCCACAGGTAAAGTCAACACATAGTAGCTTGCATATGTTTAAACATCCTCACAGTATTCACTGTTTACTGTCTTACTAGGTCATGTGCAGGACAGAAGTTCAATAGAGGAAGTGATTCGATTCGCTGCAACAGAGGGCCTGCTCCTCTTGGTGGATGAGGTGATTACAAGCTCCACATTGAGAGTTGCATCTTAGAGAGCTTTGCCCTCATCATCTTTTAAGTCCTACTCTGATCTCGTATTTCATTTTATGCCTGCTTGTGTTCTCCAGGTGTACCAGGACAGTGTGTTTCAACAAGGAAGAGAGTTTATTTCCTATAAGAAAGTCCTGTTTGAGATGGGGCAAGAATACTCAGAGATAGTGGAGTTGATCTCTATCCATTCCTTGTCCAATGGCATCATAGGAGAGTGAGTTTTGCTGATTTATTTTCATAACTGAGTAGAAGCACATAAACTGTGTGTTTTATTGCTTGAACTGAGTAGCTCCCTCTGTGTTTAGGTGTGGCCTGAGAGGAGCATATTTGGAGGTTATTAACATGGACCCAGCAGTGATGGTGTTTTTAAAAAGCCTTCAGATAGGTAGCCCTGCAGTTTTAGGACAGCTTGCTATGGAGATCATGATCAACCCACCTAAACATGAAGATCCTTCCTATGAAACATATGCACAGGTGAGGGGACAAGATGATAAAATCACAACATTATGGACATATTTGAGATTTTTTTTTTTTTTTTTTTTTTTTTTTTTGTCTTGTTGCAAATGCATTTTGAATAACATTCCCGTCATCATCTATGGCCTTTATTTGAAGGTGAACATGATGTTAGTGTCTATAGTCTGACAGTGAGAGCACCAGGTTTGACCAATGTTTCTTACTGCTACAACCAGAATCTGTCCTTTTTCTCCATCATAGGAAATTCTCTCCAGTCAAGTCACATGGCTCAAATTCTCAGCGGGCCTGCGAGTGTCTTCAGCGTTATAACAGGGATGAGCTGTCAGCCAGAATGGGGGTATTTATGTTTATCCGCACCTGCGCATACCCTCCTGCAATGAGACAGCAAGCCAAGGTGGGCCAAATTGTTATAAATTCTCTCCATTGTACTTGACATGTTTCCAATTTGTGGCTCGGTATTTGGCAGTGCCTGCTAACTATATTAATAACATTACATGTGGAAGTTCACAGTCCAGATTAACTGCTGTTCTCTTTACTTTTGTCAGACATTAGGAGTGGAGGCTGATATGCTGTACTGTCAGTGGCTGCTGGAGGAGGAAGGAATATGTGTGGGAGCAGGGAGTGAAAATGGCCAGGTGGATAAAAACTACCATCTCAGGTGAGAAATTGTGATGTGTTCTAATGTGTTTCAGATTATAAAGTAAGTGTATGTGTGTATTTAATTGCAATAGTGACAACCTGTTTTCTAATGTATCTAACACCCCAGCGGATGTGTTTTTAGACTTAGGCTAAAAGATAGTTCATATTTAGGCTGTCCACTTGACCTGTATATACATCAACGTTTGCAGACTCAAGTAAGGCATTTAAATGCATGACCAGGGTGAGTTTCAAAGACTTGTATTGTGGGAACATTTTGATGTTTTTGCACTGTCTAGCATGGAGTTCAGGAACAGTCAGCCCCTGATTTCTCTTGGGTGAAATTATTACAACATAATACCGGAGTTCCTTACTGAGGTGTAATGCACTGGACACAGGATGAAATCATATTTTAGTATATGTGTCATATCTATTGTTTTGGACTAGCAGAACAAAAGTCAGTGACTGGTGTTGACAGGGCAGCTCAACAGGTAATTTCTGTAAGTGATTGCTATTAGCCAAAACAATGTTAATGTGGAACCTGAACAACAGAAACAGTTGCAAATGCAGTTATTAGTTAATCACTACAATAATATTCAACTGTTGGAACAATGGAACAATGATACAAATGTGCAAAGGGAACACACTTTTACAACCCAAGGACACATATTGCATTTTATATTGTAATTTGTCAAAGTGCTCAGGTAACTCAGTTCAAGTAACTGCTACAGTACACAAGCGTGCTTTATGTAATTGCGGTACGTGTGTGTGTGTGTGTGTGTGTGTGTGTGTGTGTGTGTGTGTGTGTGTGTGTGTGTGCGTTTTCCCTTACAGGCTGTGTATCCAGGTTCCTCCTGGCACCCTAGAGGAGGTCTTGGCACGCCTCCGCTCTTTCCACCTGCGTCTGCTGGACAGATTCTCCCACCCAGAGGAGTCAAGGACAGAAGGAAAAACAGTGTAGCCTAGTTTGTGCTGTGGCATTGTGTTGTGTGTGACCAAGTTCATGATTACTGTGAATTTTTCACATGAGTATTGTCAATAAAAGGGACAAACACATGAGGCATTTAAATAATTTAATCGTGACAGCGTAATGTGGCAATGCAAGCATATCTGTGAAGGAGAAGATCTCTCTTAGCCACATTTTCCATGTAAAATATGAACACTGTACATGGTTACTGAAGAATTATTTCTGATTATGAAATAAAGAATACATATAATCAGTCTAAATAATTATACTTATTACTACGTAGGTGACAGCAGATGAATCCATACATGACTGTTAAATGCCAGTAGAGACACTGTTTTTGTTGTGGAAAAACAGAAAAGATCAGAGGAACATATGTGTCATGCTCCATTTCTTTATGAATAAATAAAATAATAATAAATACCAAATACATGAAAAGAATGTACTCTTGATCCTGCTTTGAAGTGGTCATGTAAGGACAAGTGAAACAGATGGAACAGGGAAGGTAAATTCCCAGCTCAAGGATAGGACTGTGTGCATCTCACAGGTGTTTGAGTGTGTGTGTGTGTGCATGTGCTTGTGTGTGTGTTTGTATTAGCCATGATTACCATGTGATACGTAACAAAATGTGATGAGTGATTAATTTGGAGTATAAAAAGCCTAAGCACACACTCAGAGGGTCTGCTCTGAGGAAATGATGATGAAACTGGCCCTCATCCTGCTGTTTGCCAGCTCTGGTGAGTTCATTTCTCCTTTATTTCAGTTAGAATCAAGCCTTCACACACGATTAAAAAAAACTTGATGCAATGAATTTTAGGTACATTACTTTTAAAGGACGTTGCTATCTCTTCAGCCCACCTCTCATGGTCATCAGAGTGATAATACTGGGAGCAAATGTTTTAGGCAATGCAAATGATCAATACTGACTGCAGAAGGAATGGGGAATGGGGAAATATAGTGAATAAAATGGGTACAACAGGATGTGAAAATATGTGAAAAAATGTGTGAAAATACTCCTCGCCGTAACTATCGGCCAAATGGGTCATGCATATTGCCACAGAATGTTTCCCTATTTTGTAATACTTTTTAGTATCATTGTCAGCATAAAGAATTAGAATGGATTTGTATTAGCCCTTGTAACTTTTGTTTCTGGCCCAGCTACGGGTGTGGTGCACCCACCTATGAACCCTCTGTGAGCCGTGTTTGTAAATGGTGAAGATGCCCGCCCGTATAGTTGGCCCTGGCAGGTGAGTTAATACATACAGACAAGTGAGAATTTCAAGGGAAAAAAAAATAAACATTAATGTCTTAGTAAAGTGTTGGGCCATTGCAAGCTGCCGGAGCAGCTTCAGTGGTTCTTGGTGTAGATTTTAAAAGTGTCTGAACTCCACTGGAGGGATGAAAATCATCCTTCCAAAAAAAAATATTGACTCCTCATACCTTGTGGATAGGGGCATTGTAAACCTGGAGACCACTCCCATCAGGATAGAAATATTTCATCATAGGATAAACCTGACGACCTCAGAATATTTTTTTTGATTAGATTTTTTTTTTTTTTTTTTGCAGTAAGCCTTCACTCTAAGGGGCCACATAGACCCAAATCATGCCAGGAAAATCACAGAAAAACACAGCACAACAGAGCCAGTGGACCCCCTCACAGAACAAGTGTGCTCTTAGTGGCCACACATGCACTGGCCCACTTGTCCAGAATAATGTTAACGACAACTTATCTGACCACATCACTTTTTTCCTCTGCTCTGTAGACCGGTGCCTATGGTTTTGAACCACTTAACTCTCAAATGTTTGTCTTTGTAATGACGGCTTTATGCATGGCAGGCCTACTAGAATACCCCTCTCTGTGCTCAGTATCTTTTGGAAGAGTGGTGCTCTATCCCTTCAGTAAAGGTCAAAAGACTTGTAGAAGGAGCATTGATGCTGTTCTGGCAGCTTGTAGTTGGCCAACATTCTTCTATATTTTTTACTTTATGTTGTTTTTTTTTTTTCTTTAATTTGTCTCTGTATCCATGGTTGATATGTACTATTATTTGACATCTACAAATAATTTATCATTCCATTGCTGCCTCTAATACTGTGTGCGTGTTTTCAGATCTCTCTGCAGTATCTCAGTGGCTCTTCGTACCGCCATACCTGTGGAGGCACACTAATTTCTCCCAGCTGGGTCATGACTGCTGGCCACTGCATCGGGTGAGTCACAGCTCATAATCTCCCTCTTAACCTTGTCTATCCTGGTGTGAATATAATGTTTAATCTTAACTGTGCATGTGTCTATGTGTGTGTGTCTCAGACCTCGTACCTACCGCGTGGTGCTTGGGGAGTATGACCTTACCACACAGGAGTACAATGAGCAGATCAGATCTGTGGGGAGCATTGTGGTGCATCCTGATTGGAACGACAGCTGCCTGTCTTGTGGGTAAAGATGTACTTGTACTTACACACAGGCATTGATGAGGTGCAAACCATGAAACACTTGGAATAAAAGGAAAGAGGAGGCCTCATCCGCTGACAGCTGATCCAAAAAAAAAAAAAAAAAAAAAAAAACATCAGTTCAAGGAGTCAAATTTTGAAACATGTTGCTTTCTTTAATCTAGAGCTAGAGCTTCCAGTTGAAGGACAGTCTGATCTCTCCTCACAGTGCCACCCTGCCACCTCCACACAGAACAGCACACATTTTCTCTTCGAACAATGCAGAAATACACACGTATGCATCATTCTTTCTCTCCCTATGTCATCTGATCACCTTTGACACTATTGTGTGTTTTTTCATGCTCAGTAATGACATTGCCCTGATCAAGCTGGACGCGCCTGTCACTCTGAACGACAAGGTCCAGCCCTCCTGTCTGCCAGAGAGCGGGGAGGTTGTGCCCCACAACGAGCCCTGCTACATCACTGGCTGGGGACGGCTCTACAGTAAGTGTGGTGTGTGTGTGTGTATGTGGT
Source organism: Myripristis murdjan (assembly GCF_902150065.1). NCBI lineage: Eukaryota > Metazoa > Chordata > Actinopteri > Holocentriformes > Holocentridae > Myripristis > Myripristis murdjan. Next base: position 21,342,019 of record NC_043983.1, on the reverse strand, counting down.
AAGGATGACTGTGAGTATCATTTTTTTTTAAAGTGTGTAGACATGCAAGTGGAAATGCATGCTCTCTCTCTGTCTTACACACGCACACTCACAAAACATGTTTCCTTTTTAGCAGGGAATTTCCCACTCCTGTTGTCACCAATAACATACACTGTCAAATTCAACAGTGTAAAAACAGATCTAGCTATACTACGATAGTCTATTTGGTATGGTCTGGTGCTGAGGCAGATTTATAGCATCACAGCAACCACATTACCATTTGAAACACCTGCTTGCCCATGGTTTTTCCTCTCTCCCATGTATCTCCTGTAGGTGGTGGTCCCATTGCCTCTAAGCTCCAGCAGGCTCTTCTTCCAGTGGTTGGCCACAGTGTCTGCAGCACCAGCAGCTGGTGGGGAAACTCAGTCAGGCCCACTATGGTTTGCGCAGGGGGAGACATCCGCTCTGGCTGCCATGTAGGCGTCCATCCCTTCCTCTCACAATCACAACACAATAATATCTGCTGATTCATGTTGCCGCTATCTTTATCCATCCGACTTGTGTGAGCTTCTGTGTGTCTTTGCAGGGGGATTCAGGTGGTCCGCTGAACTGTAAGGGTCGTGACGGCAGATGGTACGTGCATGGGGTGACCAGCTTCGTCTCCTCCCGTGGCTGTAACACCATCAGGAAGCCCACGGTGTTCACTCGTACTTCCTCCTTCATTAAGTGGATCAGTGATGTGAGTGTCTTCTTTTCTGTCCTCTCCACTGCTAACATACAAATGCTTTCATACTCCATATTTCACAAAAAAACTAAAACTAAACAAGGATGCCATGACAAGCTCACAGCTTGCATTCTTAGAAGTGTTGTAGTATGGTGAATGAATGCTCCTCACATGGGTGTCTATGTGGCAATTTGGAACAGAATGACCAAGTGGCACATTTTAAAATTCTTTATTGTGTCTCTTTTTTCTGTCAGACGATGCTGCATTACTGAGGACCTGGATCCCACGTACATACTGAATAAAATCAGTTAATCCTATTTGTCTTTCAGTTTCTTCCATACGCTATAAGCAGCAACAATACTGTCCATTTGTAATACAAGACCAGATACAGTGTAGAATTGAGGGTGTGCTACAGTAAATGTTTTATATCCTGCACTTGCAGTTGATAACCACAGTGTGACAGTAATGGCTTATGCAGTAGATGTGGCAGATGTCATTTATGGAGGCTGCTTGTTTTAGCTAGACAGTCTAATGAGATAATAGGAGGGGCCAGCATAGTCAGTGACACTTATGTACTGTACTGTCTGTCTTATACTTCCATGTGTTATTAGTCAAAAACGAGAGCTCTGACATGGCTACAAATCATGCCATGTATACCACCAAAGAAATGATTTCATCATGCGTAAAAAATATATTTTTGTGTGTGTGGAGGTGATAGAATACAATATCCACTAGAGAGGTAAAAAACATGACCTAGTTCACAGAATCAATTAAAATTGATCCGCCTGGAGTCTCTGCAGTCTTTCGCTTGAAGAGGATATGGAGGATATATGTCAGGGGTTAAAGGGTGTTAAACAATACATGAGAAGATGAATTCTCAACACACATGTGCACCTAGGTTCACATGTAATCAATACAGGGACAGATTGTAAATTAAAAAAGAGAGATCGCTGTTATCATTCATGGGAACTCTTTTGGCTTTTTGTGGCCTGGACTTTAGCCAAGTGAGTGAATGAGTGAGCTTCAGATCACAGGCCATTGGCTGGCTGCTCATTACTGAGCAAGACATTAGATCCTTAGCTGTAAATAATGTGATAACTGCTGTGCAAGGCTTGGTATTACCCACAGAAATTGGCGGCCATCTTTTTTTTGCTTCATTTCTCTCTTGTTCTCTCTTTGGCTCTCGCTCTCTTTGCCCCCCCACTCTCTCTCGCCTTCACAGTGAGTAGAGCTCAATTTTGCACATGGTATGTAATTATTCCACCCCAGTTGCTCCAGGGAGAGAGGGAGAGGGCTCATTCCTCAAAAGCAAGCACTCCCTCATTCTCCCACCCACCCCTATTTCCATCACCCCTCCTACTTTCCTGCACCCTCCACTATTCATTGCAGGATGTTGTGCTGCAGGAAGAGAAGCAGGGGATACCACAGCATATTTCCTAGGCTTCACAGAAATGCAGAATCAGCACCTTTACATGCAAGCAATCCAGTGGTGGATATAGACACCCGTACTATTCAGTTCTATTGCATTCACAGAGCCCACAGATACATGCGTAGGGACATCAAAGAGATGAACATACACTTGCACAATAACAGATGCATACACACCCACAAATACACACAAAATGTCACCATGTACATGTATAAATTGGAGGACATGCAAAAAGATGCAATCATTTCTTTTGCTTAGCCAATGCTAAAATGGCAGTTTTCCACTCTTTGTTCCATTACTACTCACAGACAAAAATGGCAAGGAAAGTCATCCTCTACCATTCCCATCCTCTGTCAGTGTTAGCCCAGGGACAAAACAAGCCTAAAGATGTGTGGCAGTGTGGTAAGGAGAAGACAATTTAAATCCCTACAATGTCACCTTTGGGATTTGACCTAAGGAAATGCTTGAGATATCTTAAACACAAGCTTTCGTACACACAGTGTTACGACCCTGGCTCATGGGCCGCAACATAAAGTGGAGACAGATGTCAGATTATACATAATTTTATTTCAATAAATAATATATGTTAAAATCTGGGGAGCAGTACAAATTACACAACAGTTTGTGGTTAGTGTGCCCCTCCCCCAGGAGGCAATTTCACTTCCTTTTATCCACTCCTCCTTCTCAGGTGTGGACAGTTAAGCCAATTTAGCCCAGACACCACCCAAGACTCTTGCACTGCACTGCAAAGCCAATGGTTGTTTCCTAATCAACAAGAAATAATTTTATTTTAAGAAACCAGGATCTATCGTATCAATCTTTGTCAAACAATATTTCCATGGAGCTTTCCATAGCGAGGTTGAATCGAGTGGGGCACAAAAGTCTTGAGGCCTGGAAGGAAGTATTAGTTCTAGTGAGAAATGAATCATAATAACTTTTTGTTTTGTTTTTTATTCCATGCAAAACAGTATCTAATTTTTTGGTCAATTATAGTCAATTGACAGCTAAGATCGTTGCGGATATCAGGGGTGGGAGGTATTGGGATGTAGGCATGTAGAGGTTGTGTGAGAGTGTATGTGTGGTTGAGCTGAGTGGACGGGTGTGTGTGTGAGTGTGTGGTTGGGTGTGTGTAGCTCTGCATCAATGATCTACAGTAAATTAACCACATGAGTCAAGACTCAATACTTGATTTATGTGATAGATGTATGTGAAAGTTTGTATGGGGGGTGGATGTGGTTATGCGTAAATACATGCTATTTCGAATAATGTATATTTTTATTTATACTCACAATGTTTTTGGTTGTTTGATTTTATGTTTTTTCTTCTTTCTTTTTTTGTGTTATTGTTTGTATATCTGTTTTTGTATTATGTCTAATGCTGCATCCCATGCACTGGGTGATATAAAAGCAAACCAAATAAAAAAAATTGATCACAAAAAAGAAACCAGGATCTAGAGGAGAAAGTATGGGTTAATAATGAATTAAGCCAATGCAACAAGTGAAGAAGATGACATGAGTAGAACAGATGCCACCTAGGGGAGATATGCAACCAAAGATGTGAGCCCAGGAGAGCAAACATACACGTGCAAATCAAGGCAAACCACAAAAATATTTCAGAAGTGATTAGTGCTTATACTTACAGCATACAGAGGAAGGGACTCACTAAGGGTAACTAAACCTCCCACCACAGTGGCACCCTGCGCCACCAGAGGACCCTTTCAGGACCGTGGATAAACACTAACAGCTCAAGGTAACACACTAAAATAGCAACAATAAAAAGAAAAAGGCAAATCAGCAGTGGCAAAAACCTGGAAGAGACAACAAATGACATTGCGAAAACTATCCCAAACAAACACTTCAGTGAGGGAGAGAATATCTCAGGTGCTTCAAAGCACCCTACTTACCAAGAGTTGATTCAGATATTAGCACCCAGAGTAGTACCTCAGCTGTGAGTGGTGCACTAGCCAGCACCCACTCAGCCTGCTACCTGGAATGAGCTCAAAACCAGGACAAGCTACCAGAGAGGAGAGAGAGAATAGGCCAGGGGGGGAAGTCTATTCAGAACTCACCAAGACTAAATGTATACCATTGCATTTCAGCATACCCCAAACTGGGAGGAAAACAGAAGAGCCACCAATGCAGGGTGCACATGGGCACAGAGAGTCAAGAGGTATATCTGCCATACTACCAAATGAGCTACCTTTGATATTAAAGGCAGCAGTGGGAAGATAGGTAGTCTGAGCCTTCCTGCAGGGACAGGTTAAAGGAGAAGTGTTCCCTGTTACACAAGAATTAATGGTTAATATGTGGAAGAATAAGCACCGCTTTAAACATAATCTTCATCTTATAATAGCTTACTATTTATACAATCGTTCACTAGCCTCCGTTATACAATCATTTGCTTCCATCAAGGTTTATAGGCTGATAAGCTAAAAGCTACTGGGAGACCTTAAGGTCAGAAAGGTGCCTCAAATTAATTATCTGCTTAGGACAAACTCTCTTGACTTTTATGGTCTATTTTTTGAGAGACAGACTGGACAATTACACTATGCACTGTGTTCCTCTTTTGTTATATAGCACATCACAATCAGAGCAAGCAGGTATGTAGGGCAATTTGGCCTCATAAAGGTAAAAGACATAAAGAGGTGCAACTGAAGCGTGGTCCTGCTCTGTTATAGCCCCCAAAATTTACCTGTCTGTTGATGTATGCTTTTTTTCAAACATCCTTTAGACAACAAATACATACTAGACTTCATCTACTCAATAGATTTGAAATCATGAATGTTTACTCTTGAATGTGATTGGAAGGACATGTTTTACCGGCTTTCACACAACAGAGCACAGACGTGTACATTTCAGTAAATATCCATTTTGTAGAGAAAAGTTATTTTCTCTACAAAAGTTAAACAAAAGTTAAAGTTATTTATTTTTAAAGTTTTTTTTTTTTTTGCCAGTTTATATTGTGTGGTATTATCATGGCGCATACACACACATAGACACAAGTCAATGACCAGTAGTTTTACTGTGGTGGGTGGGTGTGTTTTCCCTGAAGAAGACCTTGAATGTGGTTTGTATATATTATATCCGGAAATAACTTTATAGACTACCACTGAACGATAATAACCCTCCAAGGAGCATTGTTTAAAATTCTTAAAAAGGATGTATTTGTGCTATGGTTGCTATGCAACTGGACCACTGGTTTATTGCCACTTTTAATTTTTCTTTATGTACTTTCTCTGGTTTCTAAAATGCAATTACATAGTCATGTTAATCCAATCTCCACCACAGATTGTCTGTCTGTTTGACCGACTGCCTGTCTTCATGTTCTCATGTGCCTGTGGAACTGCAGACACAGTTGCGGGAGCAGTCATATACGACTGATCTGATGCACCATACATGGTGTCTGAACAGGAGGTGACATAAGAATACAAGATAAGATGTGACTATAGGGACTTAGAGTACACGACCAGTCTAAATGTGCTGTCAAGGAGAAAGTGCTTTCCTCCCCTGAGAATTTATGACAGCAGCTTGTTATGTTCACCATGGTGACCCAACAGAACATGTTTCACACTTTTGTTTTTTGCCATTTCTCTATCCCACCTCTCGTTTTCTCTCATTCCCTTTCTGTATCTCTCTTTCTCTGTCTCTCCCTCCCTCTTTCTGTGCTTTCCTATGCTCCCCATTTGAAGCAGGCTGACTCAACTCTCCCACATCCATTTCAGCTTATTTCACTTTCAGGAACTGGTGGGAAAAGAAGCCGTACCACGATTACCAAAAGGCTAATACAATAACCCCACAACCAATAAAATTCTACAAATAATTCTACAATAATTCTACAAAATACATCATCCACACAAGGGCCTCTGTTTCAATAATGGCCTGAAGATAAACAGTGTGGTGAAAGAGGATGAAAAGTAAACAATGCCTCAAGCCCCCTTTTTCCTTTTTCTCTGACACTGTGACTCGGTTGGTGCAAAGATCTCATTAGGAAGAGATGGTTGCTCTTGTGCTTCTTGCCAGGCTGTGTTACTATGCCTCTTCTAGAGAGGCTGTTGTTCTCTCTGTGTGGCATTCTGCACTGTAATCTACAATCTAAATCTATAATCAAAACAAACCTGCCTTGCTGTGAACTCATGGCAAGATGCTAGGCTGTTACAGGAAGAAAGCACCATGCATGGCTTGCTCAGGAAATACATAAACAATGGAGGAGTATTTTCCTTGTCTTGTAAGCTCAGTGTTTTCCTGGAACGCTTGGTGCAAAATCCAGCCGTTACAAATCTCTTTCTGATCTGACTGGCTGATTGCTGGTCCAAGTGGAGATGTTTACATGATTGGCTGAGTCAGGGTAAGGGCTGAAATGCCACAGGACTTGAGAATTGTTCTCTGTTAGAAGAATGCTCATGTCTAGTTAAGTGGTGTGCACAGCTCACCGCTTCTGAAAAGTGATGCTTGACACCAAGTGTTGCCATGGATACCTTCTCTGAAGGCTTTGCTCCATCTCTTCTCACTCCACAATGTTATTAAAAAAACAATTTAAAGGACAGTTAAGACACGCTTATTAAGTGTATTCCACGATGTATACTTATGTCATTGTTCAGTGCAGCATCAAAATGCAAAGAAAAAAAAGCCTTTGAAAATAGCAAAAGATGAAATGCACACACACACAAATACAAACACCTCCTTTTCCTTGTCCCCTGCTCCCTCTGCCCTAAATATCTTGGCTGTAGCTGCTGGATGTCAGTGGGTGGTGGAAGGTGTTGCTTGGGGGTTGAGAATGCCGGCTGGTTGGCAGCAGGGGGCTTGATGGGGCATTGGCAGGTACAGCTGCCCCCATGGGCTCCATGCAGATGAATGACAGTGAAAAAGGAGCACCTTGGAGACTAGGGTCAGGGGTCAGGTAGTTACCATGTTGTTCTAGAAGCCTGGGGGAATACATAATCTTATTACTGTCAGAGAAAGAGAGAAGAATACATTTGCAGATGGCTGCAGGGTCCTTGCATTGAAATACAGTCAGTGCCAGTGCTTGCTGTTTTATAGATGCTGTTGAGTCAGGTAAAGGTCATTTTGTAATGTTTCTTTGGATATGCTGCTCGGAAAAAAAACACAGCAAACAGGTTCTTAGTCTTAACTCAGCCCAAACCTCTGGTTATATTGTTATTATGTGTTGTATGGCATCCTTTGCTCCATCTCCAAGCTTATGTCCCACTCATACAGTCACTTTATGATTTTTTTCTTTAATTTTTCCCTTTGTTTTGCTTAGCCTTTCTTTCTTTCCCATCCTCGTTGGCCCTGTATGGTCTCTTTCCTCAGCTTAATGGTGTATCTTTCACATAATACCTCCCTGGGGATGTTTTAGCCTTCATATATTTCCACCTCATTTACTTTGCCACTCTGGGGACTACAGACTGGCTTTGACACCTCTGTGTGTGTGTGTGTGTGTGTGTGTGGGCATAGGGGTTTGGGGGGTGTTGTGATGTTCGAAGCACTCCCCCCTTTGGGTAAAGCAGAATGTTAGATGTCGCCTGCAACTGTGTTTTTGTGACAGTGTGATGCCAGGAGGCTGCATTACACACACACACACACACACACACACACACATCATGCACACCAACACACCAACACTTTTCCAGCCAAGGAGACACTTGGTACTCTGCAGCCCACAGTTATATATTGTCACACTTTGGGAAATACCAAGACACACTTTGAAAAGAATCTCAAACGGTACTTCAAGAGCCAGATGGTATCTTGAGTTTGGTACCTAGAGTTGTCAGTCTTTGTATTTGTGCTTCATTTGAGTGTACGATTGTTTACACTTTTATTTATTTATTTATTCATTTTATTTTATTGATGTTGATTTTTAAGTTGGTTGCTTTTGTCTATGTTAGCTATGACATCTGTGGGTTTGTGCTTGCTTTTTATGGTGCATTGTATCTATTTTAATTTCTTGTTTATTTTGTGGGTTTGGTTTTTGTTGTTTTTGTCCATGAGAGTGATAATGATATGACGTCAACTAATGGGGATCATTGAAATAAACAAATATTTCAGTAGCATAGCATATTACAGTGGCAATAGAGTCCCCCCCACCCCCAAACACACACACACACGCACACATACACACACACACATACAAATGCACATGCACACACCCCTGTTCATGTGATATTCACTGACACCCAGGGACAGCTTAATTTGGCCACTAGCCTGCAGTCACTGCTGATAATATTCTACCATGAAACAGGATCAAAGATGTGAAACAGGCAGACTTGTTGACATTCTTCCTCTGCAATTTTGGTAAAAAAAAAAAAAACAAACAAAACAAAACAAACAAAAAAGTACCTTAGTCTTACCTCAGCTTTTGGCAGGAAGCTCTGCATGGTTGGTGTATTACAGGTGCAGAGGCCTGCCCTTATTTAAAACCTGCTCCTTTGTGGCTTATTGTTTTATTGTCTTGAGCAGACTCACTGGTGAGCAGGGTATAATTTATTCATACATGCTATTAAAAGCAGGCTTAAAGGTCGCTTGCTTGGTCTTGTTAGTTTTTTTGTTGGTTGGCATTGATTACTTCTGTGAATAACCATATTAATGTGGCAGACATGGTAGGTTACTGCGGAATGGCACACCGATACTTCGATGTCTGAGTGGTTCAAAGATTCCAGTGCTGCATTCATGCCACAGTTAAATGCTAATATAGTCTTTTGATTTGCTTTCCTCTCAAGAGCTGAGTGCATGTGTGTGTGTGTGCGTGCATTTGTGTGTGTGTGTGTGTGTGTGTGTGTGTGTGTGTGTGTGTGTGTGTGCGCGCGCATGCATTGGAGAGCGAGGAAGAGAGAGTGCACCATGCTGGAACATTCTGTCTTGTTTTTAACTGGGGCGAGGCAGGTGAGAAGACTATGTGGATCTGGTCGAGGTTGCCATGGTGATTAGTGAACGGCTTGATTGAGGCGGTGCAAAGGTCGGTGTGTTCATGTGTCTGTATGTGTGCCTGTTCATGTGCAAGTGTGTGTGAGCGTGTGTGCGTGCTGACATGTGTGTAATTGAAATAGAGCACAATTGTTCCCTCTGGTCAGACCTCTTTGCTGAGCTGGGTTGAGCTGTGCTGTGTGCTTTGCATGGCCCATATGGAGGCTCTGCTGGAGCCCCCTGCTCCTGCTGGCTGCTCTTTCTCTCTGCCTGACCTGGCTTTACCTGACTCGCCGGGGGCTAAGAACCAGCACCATTACATTCATCAGTAAAGTTCAAAGTAGAGTTACGCTTTTAGGTGGGACTTCACATTGAGCTATGGTTACTGTCCATTGGTACTAGTCTTTTATCTTGGTGATTTAAGTCTGAGCCTGATGTAAAGTGGTGGTTGGACTATGAATCACTCTTTGGCCAGGTTATGGCTGGTTATATCATCTCTATGAAGTGCCTGTATGGACTAATAATATCAAAACCCTGCTCTTTGTAAACACCTTTTCTTTCTGTCTTTCTTTCTTTCCTTCTTTCTTTGTTACTCTCTTTCCTACCACTCATTGGTTTGCGCTCTAAAATCTCCAAGTCAACTAGGGTCAGCCCCAGTGAAACAGCAAGATGTAGTTACTGTTACAACTCAGGGAGAGCTCCAATTTTTTCCCTAAAAAAACAAACAAAAAAAAACCAAACACAATTAAGCTATCTACAAATATTCTCCCTCTCTGGCACTCGCTCTCGCTCTCTCTCCTTCTCTCTGTGAGTGTGCATGTTCCTTTTTCCTGAACTCATTGCCTCATTAATTTGAAACAATACTGGTGGTTCAGTCCCCCTTCTGTTTCTGTGCTTGTTGTTCTGTTAATAGCATCATCATCTTCATTCAAAGGCCCTGCCCCCCTTACATGGCCTGATGCACAGAACAAGTGTGGAGTCAAACATTGCATGACAGGAAACAAATGATCATGTGCAAACTTTGTTGTCCCTGTGGACAAAAGCGCTAAAAGTGTTTTGCCCCTTTTTCACATTTGCAGATCAATGGAGGGCATTCATTAAGGCTCAGTGTGAGATGCTGAAAAAAGAACAAGATTTTTTTAACCGCCCTGACCCAGAATGTACGAGCACAAACACCTGAACAAGAGCTGGGAGGAGCGGGTGAGGGGCAAGGGCAAAATGGTATGTACTGGCAGGAGCACAGTGGATACAACTGGCAGTATCTGATTCATGCCAGTTTGGTATCAGCCTTCTAACCCTCCCTTCCTCTTTCCTTTCATCCATCACAGTCCCTCCTACCCATTGTGCCTTGCCCCTTCTCCCAAGTTAATGCACTGTGTGAACGCTGTCTGGAGGGAGCACTTGATTAGAAATAATCAACGTCAAGCAGCTTTGTAGTTGTGTCTGGGTGCACAAAGTAGAAAGATGGAGAGAGGGATTTTTGAGTAGAGGAGGAGAGACAGAGAGACAGAAAAAAAAGGCAAATATATTAGCGTGCATAGAGTGTGAGCACAAGAACAGAGCTTTAATTGAATGAAGAAATAGAGCAGGGCAAATATAAATGGAGGACAAAGGATACAAAAGATGCATTTAATGGAAGATATGAATAGTGAAGAGGCAGATATAATATGTTTGGCTTGGCAGAAAAGTTGAACCTAGCGGGTTTGGTTTGTTAGAGAATATGGTGCTGATGCTTTGCTGTGCTATTTTGTTTATTTTAGGTGATGCCTAAACCTGTAGGTATGAATTACAGCATATATGTGTGAGTGTGAATGTTTGTGCATACATACCTGCATACACACGTGCACATCTCATGTCCATGAATTTGCACTATTCAGCTCATTTACCAAGCTGCTTTACTCAGTATGCAAACAACAAATGTGTGCACAGCACTTGAACAATCATGAGGCTGTTCTCTCTCATTCCTCTCAGCTGAGGGGAATGAAAGTGGGTGAAATTAACCTCTCTCTCTCTCTATATATATATATCTGTATGTGCCCCTCTTTGTCCTGCGCCCTGCTCGGACATTGTTTGTCCTTAAGCCAGCTGTTTCTCCCTGAGGAAATATTTGCACATTATCTAAACACCAAGCGGAAAAACCAAGATGACACGTTGATACTGTGGGAAAGCCAAAAATTCAAGTCAAGTTAAGTCCAGCTGGATGCTTGTTCATCATTTCAGTCCAAGTTTCTCAGCTGCATCATTTCACTCAAAGACTTTTGTTTTAACTGATGCTTTCTGCCAAGTATTTTCTTGTCCATGAGCACTGATAATAAATGCTTATGCCGTTTGTTATCATGCATAAAATCAGAATAATGCACTTTTCTATCATTTGTGTTGCTTGGGTGTGTGTGAGACATGCACATGCATGTATAAATCGCAGTGGTTAAGTCATGTCCTGACTCTCTCTTTTCTCTCTGTGTCCTCTGTATGCTGTCATGCATGCGCCCTATCTACTTCTGTCCCTTTCTAACGCTCTCCTTTGCTCTCATTCCCTCTCTATCTCTCATCCTTTCCCTCCCGAGTGAGCAGCATGGTTTGCAGGCATGTGTGTGATCTGAATTTCAACATCAGTGTCTGTCTACCACCCAGACTCCTGGGATGCTCCTGCCCAGAATTCTTGTTTTCCTCTCTCTGAATGCCTCTCTCTTGATTTTTTTTTTTTTTTTACATCATCTCTAAGCTGGCAGTGCAATCACAGAGCAGGCACTGATTATGTCAAAATGTAATTACATTCATTCATCTCAATCATTTGTAAAAACTGCCTGTCACATAAAGTAAAGATTTCACTCCTACACAAGGCCCAAACTTCAGGGAGGCACTAAATATTGCAATGTATATCCTCTGCAGACTCATTCTTAAAATAATCCCATATGCTGTGTGATGCATACAGTGCATGCTGGACTCATCAATGGAATTTCACCACTGACTGACTCCGGTTTCTTCCGCTGCTGTCATGGGAACCAAAAGCCCTGTTTGAATTTTCTGTGGGATCCTGGGCTTATGAAACGTTCAAGGCTAGGTGTTCAGTTTGCTCCGCTCTTAACTGGATTTAGTGATCACACTCCCTCTAAAATCTAAGAATAGCCTTTAAAAGGAATATGTGTGACTCACAGACACATCGCACATCTTGTTTTTATTGATACTGTACAAATTATATTTGTATGTTATTGCTGCTAAATGCAATCAGGATGCAGCTCAAAATATGAATAGATTGCTTTATCTGATTTCAACTCCAGTGGCAAAGATAACAAACACATTAATAACATTAATTTGGCGATGCCTTACTGGTATCAGTAGGTGCCATAAATGTGCAAAGGCAAATCTATAAGTATTCATGTTGTTTTAGAAGCATTCATGATGATCATTTTGCTTATTAATTTATGAAATGTCTCACACATTCAAGCAAGGCCCAGTTTTAGCCATTCGAATCCATCCATTTTTTTTTTTTTTATAGTCATCTAAATCTCTTAATGCTGAGAGCAATTTCAAAAGGCATTCAGTCTGTTTATTATGTTTAAATAGGACAAATCAGTCCAAATGGAAAATTCCCTTATTTCCATATTTCTCTGTTAATAGATCTGCTCTCATCATTGTGACTCACGTCCATATTTATGCAAAATGACATTCTTAGTATCCCACCTGTGTTTGATGTTGGTGTCTGATAATAATTATTACGGGTTTCAACTGCTCTTTAAGACAATGTGTTAAGTGGCACAGTGCAGTATCAAGGAAGAGCTGAGACAACCCGACACATAAAGAGTGGATAAGAACTGGCATGTTAAATGAACATTATTCATTCCACTGAACCGGTGTTTTAATTATAATTAATATGAGTCTTCTCGAATAGTGGAATTATACTTTGAGCTTGTCTGTTCACCAAAATTGTGGTCCAGGAGCACTGACTATAATTACAATAATTGGTGAGTAATTGGTGTGTGTGTGTGTGTGTGTGTGTGTGTGTGTGTGTGTGTGTGTGTGTGTCATGGTAGCCAGTGGCTGGAGGCATTTAAAAAGGCATGAGCACAGTTTTGTAAGATTTAAATTTGCATAGTAACTACCATGATGCATGCAGGTATTGCAGAACAATGCTTTTGAAACCTCTCTCTCTCTCTCTGTGTGTGTGTGTATGAGTGTGTGTCTGCCCGTGTGTGTTAGTGTGTGTCTGCCCGTGTGTGTATATTGTAATCTTCAAAATGTAAGGTTTTCATTAAGAAAAAAAGCGAAGTAATCACTGCAGGGCCACATGAGATAGAATATGTAAGCAGGGATTGGGAGGTGCACTTCGGCACTGGGATTTTCAGTGCTGTCGAAAAACCAAAATAAACAAGGCACTGTTCAGTTCACTTTTCAAGACTGACTTTTTTTCAGTTTTCAGCGTTAGGTTCACTCTAGGTTCACTGATTTTTGAAAAACATAAAAAGGGCTTGGAATTGAAGAGGCTCAGTAGAACTCTAATGTCTTCACAATGTCTTCACAAGCACATAACCACCATGTTATCTTTAAATTTAGGACGAAAAGAAATGGAAAAGACTGCCAAATAAAAAAGACTCCAGAGCTTAACTTAAAAATAGGGAGGTGATATGTTTGTATTCGCAGTGACAGAAGCAAGGACTCTGATAAGACCCGCGGGGGTGTACTGTGTTTTCACACCAATGACAACTGGTGCATGAACACTGCCATCACTGATAGACACTTCTTTCCTGACGTAGAGTTTTTGGCAGTTAAGTGTAGGTCTCTCTATCTGCCTTTGGAGTTCTCTGCTGTTGTGGTGATGCCGTATATATTCCACCAGATGCTAACAGTAGCACAGCACTCAGCCATATGCTAACTGCTATAAACAAAACACAACACATATCCAGACAGGGTTTTCACAGTGGTTTGTGACTTAAATCATGTTAATCTGAAAACTGTGCTAAGGTTTAAGCAACACGTCAAATGCTCAAACAGAGGGGAGAACACACTGGATTGTGTTTATACTAACATCCCTGAAACATACAGAGCCCTTCCCTTGCCGTATCTTGGGCAGTCTGGTCACCTGTTGCTGTTTATATCCCCAGCCCACCACCCCATTATTAAGAAACACCTGCCCACCATTAAAACAGTTAAAATATGGCCACAGGGCATCCCTACAGCTGCAGGACTGCTTCCAACGCAGAAAATGGAGTCTGTTTTCCACTCAGGACCTAGAGGAGTACACATCATCTGTACTCTTCTACATCAAGAGCTGTGTTGAGACTGCCCCCATCGACAAACACATCCATGTATTCCCAAACAGGAAGCCATGGATGAGGAAAGGAGGCCCAGCTTCTCCTGAGAGAGTGCGATGCAGCTTACAGATCTGGGAGCAGAGAGCAGTATAGTGTGGCCAGACAGGCAGTATACAAGGAGAGGATTGAGGGACACTTCAAGGGACCAGACCCCAGTGTGGAAGGGCATCCGGCACTAAACCAACTTCAGGAGCAGCAGAGACCCACTGACCTGCAACACTGCATCACTGGCTGAGGGACTGAACCACTTCTTTGCCCAATTCAAGAAAGCCACAAGAGGTCAAACAAGCCCTGAAGGCTGTGAATGTCAGGAAGGCAGCAGGCCCGGATGTGATCCCAGGCAGAGTTCTCAAGGACTGTGCTCACCAGTTCGCAGAATTTTAAATTCCTGGGAAACCACATCAGCGAGGACTTCAAGTGGACTGTAAACTCCACTACTGTGGTGATAAAGGCCCAACAGAGACTATACTTCCTCAGGACGATGAGGAGGACCGCGCTCTCTGCAAAATTACTTGAGTCTTTCTACCACTGCTTAGTGGAGAGCATTTTGACATGTTGCATCGTGGCCTGGTATGGGAACTGTTCTGCGGCAGACAAGGTGGCTCTCCAGAGGGTGGTCAAGAAAACGCAATAAAATTACTGGACTCCTCCTGCTCCCCCTGGAAGACATCGACAAGCCTCGCTGCCACAGCAGAGCCTGCAGGGTTGTTAAGAACAGTACTCACCCCTTTCACCATCTGTTCACACTGCTGCTCTTTGGAAGACGCCACAGGGCCCTGAAATGCCACAACTCCAGACTGAGCAACAGTTTTTGCCCAACAGCCATACACAGTCTGAACTCTCACCCCAAATGCCCCTCCCTCCCTCACCACCACCACAACAATCTTAAATACCATGGACTGATGAACAAGGCATCTTATATTGTCCTTTTTATAACACCTTATTTTATTTATCATATTTTAGCTATCTGAATTGGTTTTAATGTGTAGGTACGTGGGTGTGTGTGTGTGTGTGTGTGTGTGTGTGTGTGTGTGTGTGTGTGTGTTTTAGCAGAGTGAATAGAACAGTTTTTTTTTTCTTTTATGAGAGACAGCAAATTTTCTTGCATGTGAACAAGCAATGTCAATAAAGACATTGATTAATTCATTATGTTGATATTGTGATATGAAATGAGATAATGTGTGGGATTTGTTATTGATATTGTAATATCATATGGCATCATATCATGATATTATATTATCATATCCACCATGGCCTGCCTATCCACCATCATACCCACATTACATGAGTGGTCACATACAGTTGTTTCAAAAATGGTTTACATAAATACTTTAACTGAAAGGAAACTAGTTATTGTCACAGTTGTAGAAAAAAAAATGCATTTGAAAATGAATGTGTGCTAGAAAAAAAGGCAAGGAAGTCAACTCCATCACACTGGGGAGGGAATCTGTACTGTACAGAGGAGAAGCACTATACTGCATTGTAGCTTCTGGAGTGAGGATACAGTGAGAGGCAAAATGTGTTAAAATAAGCAAAACAATGTCTCCTGCAGCCTTCACTGTTCTCATTGAGCTGCATCTCAGTAGAGCTCCTGTGCCTGTTCCTGTTACAGTAGCCCCTGCAGCTTATACAAACCCCACAGAGACACATCGTAGCAGCGGCAGCACCAGCCGACTACGCTGCAGCCCCAGGCTGGAGAGACACATCACCGTCTGGAATGGGATCATGGAGAGTCAGCTATAAATCTTCACTTGGATGTGAAACAAAAGAATTATTATTTCACTCCCAATTCACAACACTTGTTAACACCGTTCCTTTATATTGAAGGGATATTTTCATGCACATGAGAGATGTGAGTGTGTCTGTGTGTTCAGGGTTTGCCTGATATGGATTTGTGATATTTAATTTCTGCACTGAAATTGCTAAGAGGCAATAGTTTGCACAAGTTTTAACAAACTGTTATAACATAGAAAAGAGCCTGTATCACAGTCAAAAACACTAACTGGGCAATATCCAATATTTGAAGTCCCTACATGCAAAATATTTACCTCAAGACATTCTCATTCTCAAATTAATCTTGGTAGCAAAGTATATAAGTTGTAGTACAACAAGACTGACATGGTATTATTTGGTACTGATTTGTACAGAAACAAATACACATATATGTGCATATGTAGTCCAGTGTCACAGTGCATACCTTGTGTGCAGCATCAACTGCTGCTCTGGTTGAAGTTACAGTCATGGAGTAATATGGATAACCACACCATTCACCAATGTATTGTTAAGCAGAAAAGATCCAGTCCAGTGTATAATTATGCTCTGGTACGTTACTCTCATGGTATATCATGGTAATCTGTTACAATATTTCATAATGTTTCTCATAGTAATTTAATATTTAAACTTGATAAACAAAAAAATGAATAATATATGTATGTCCAAACAAAAAGTATTTTTTTTGTCCAAAGACACACAAACACACTGTGGTACAAACACTAGACAAGCGAGTTTCCTCAATACAAAACACACATGCGCTATTTTGTCAGCATCAAAGAAATTACATAAATTCCACTCCTGACGAGTAAAACAACTGCTTTCATAGATGAGTTTCATTGTCTATAAAATCTTTGTTGTCAAGAATTACTTTCATCAGCACAGGTTAGCCACTGCAGTTACAAGCACACATTGTGATATGAACATTTAATTTTCAGTATGACAATTTCACGTCACCTCTGCTGAATAAATTGGCCTATTTGTTCTGTTTGTTCCATCTGCAGATGCAGGTGGGTGTCATTTTTGCGACAACCGACATAAAATACCGCTGCTAGGGGTTTGCCACAGTCATCAAACTCAAATTCTACTAAGGCTAATAACAACCGCATATGAATGAGTTTGGGTTGATGTCACTGTGTGCATATCTGTGTGTAAGATGTTTGGGAATGTAGTATCAATGTTTTTTTGTTTTTTTTTCATACTTTCTTTGCCCTGCTCCTAACTCTCCTCACCTTATCATAATATGCATTTCTCTGCAGAATTCCCTCTGTGTCCCTTATCTCTTCCTTATCTCTTGTCTGTTTTTCCTCAGCCATTGTAGTAGCAAATAGCAAAGAAGGAGTTTCCCAGGTAAAGATCCTGTACTCTCATAAAAAAAAAAAACCTGCATTTGTCTCAGCTAAGCACAAAACTGAATATCAATATGAGTACATTTGGTTATATAGGCATAAGTCTCCTCCTATCTTTCCAAGGACAACATCTTTCAGTCCACCAATGAGATTTTTTCCCTTCACTTTGACATCTCTTTGATTGGCTTTTTGCCATTTGGGCTTTTTTCCATATTCAGTGAGTGTATTTCTCCGGCTTCTTATATCAGTCATTTCAACAAATTCAACCTTATCCATCTACTGAATAAACAACAGGACACTAGATACTCTCATTGATCGCTTTTTACATGACATGACCAAGTCATGACAACTTTATGGTTTTGTGTGTCTCATGCTCTTCCTGTCTCATGTGGCTCAAGTGTCTCTTGGATAAGTTGAAAGGTTAAACAGTTGAAGAGCATTCATATTAAAGGTTAAATGTTTTCCTTGGTTTTAGAGAGAATTTGAAGAGAATTTGAGAGAGAGGATTTGAATATGCTTCATAGCACTACAGAAATATAACACACACTAGACACACTACATCTATATCTTTTACTCAGCTCGTCTCTCCCCTAATGTGTAATGTGCTAGACTGTGATCTGATTGTATTGTTTTAAACTGTCTTTCTCACTCTCTCTTTAGCAATTTGTCTTCCACAACACACTGCAACAAAATACTCACATTTTATTTTATTTAAATAAAGGTTTCAATCGATTTACCTTTGCTCCTGTTACTCTGCTATGCTAAAACAGGCTTGTTATTAATGCTAAGGCTTGGCAAGTCTAAAAGCAAGGTGTAACCTCGACTTCCCTGGCTGAGGACGTGTGGTCGACTCTCCACCAGGCCACTGTCTTTCCTTCACTTTACCAGCTCAGCCAAACTGGGTAAACCCTCCATACACCCCCAGTGCTGTTCCATTGATCTGGTCAGCCAATCCGTTCTTTGATGTAGACTTACAGTTTTCAAAAAGGTGTAGATGGTGACAATTCATTCAGGTGTGGCGGAACAGGCTCCATTTCTCAGTCTTGTTTTTTGTCTTTGGCGTCTTCCTCATGGCACCTCCAGTGTCCAACTTTGACTGTACCTCCCTCTGCCTATCTAATCTACACCTACCACTGAAAGATATTAGCCAATAAATAAATAAATAGACAGTAAATAAAACTTTACCATAACCTTGTTTAACTCACATTCACTTTCTAATCATCATGGAGCAAGGAACACTATTTTCCTATGTGCCCTTGAGCATACCCCAGTGGGAACGCTGTTCCTACTGGAAATGTATTAACATTTAGAGGGGGAAACCTTGGAAGAATGTATGAGTGTGCCCATGTGTCACAGCGGGAAGACTTTCCTCTAGGAAGCAGCAAGAGGGTGAAACACTGCAGGAGCTTTCCCATGCCTTAATGTGTCTGATGAAAAGAGTTGTAAAAAGGGTCCCAAATGCCATGACATGAAATTCAGATGTGTTTCTATCTGATCAGTTTGTTGAACATGTACCACCACCAGGCCACTGCGACTTTGCTGGAAGCCACTGGGAAAGCCATTAGGTGGGACCAGCAAGGCATGCCAGGGAGCAGCAGGGGTAGAAGCCACTCTGTTTCATCAGCCTTTAGAGTGCAGACAGTGCAGGGAGGTCCTTGACTGTTGGGCAATGCCATGCAAAGGTCTGAGCTAGCTGAGCTGAAGGAAATCCTGAAAAGCCAGCAAAAGCAGCTAAACCATCTTACTTAGCTTGTCTTCTGAACCACCCTAAACGCCCTCCAAACACCAAAAAGGAGATGCTACAAAACCAGATCATTTTGTGAGGGAATGTAATGGTGACAGAGTCCCCCACAAGTCAAGCCATCCTCCATTCCAACTTCATCTGTCCCAGTCAGGCCAACCAGCCATCAGGAAACTAGAGCCCTCTGATCTGTTGAGGCACAGTTCAGATGTTGGCCTGCTTACCTCAGTGGCCACTGGTCCAACCTAGTCTGTGCTTGCCTGCACATAACTGTGTCCATGGGAGGGGTACAGATTCCCGGTTTGTGAGACACTGGGTCTGTGGTTACCACAATAACCAATATTATCTTTTTCCAGCACATAAAACCCTGAGGCCAGGAAAGACTGTGGCCCTGCCAATGGTTGGAGCTCCGGGCAGCCAATGTGTGGGAAATCCCCTACATTGGGTACCCTGAATTGGATGTAGAGCTCTGTGGAAGAGTAATCCCAAAGCATGGGGTGTTGGTCATTACCAAACCCCCCTGGTAAGTCCCCTTCTGATGCCTGTAGTGCTCTTGATATGAATGGGACTAATGTGGTTAAATAAATTTAAAAAATAAATGTGGGCAGTGAGTACTACAATGAATTGTTCGGATAGTGTGAATGTGCTCTTTTTAATCTGCCTGCACTGTTACAGGCTCATGGCCCCATCAAACAAGCTCTACAACTGTGCCACCAAGCCTGTGCACAAGTTCACTCAGACTACTCTGGTAGGAGAAGCTTTTGCGCTCCTGGTTGTAGCATGAAGTTTGTGGCAGAAGTCGCAAGTTGCCAGCAACCCTTTAGCAGTGCTGGATTGTTTGAGCCTCCTAGTACTGGGTTATCTGATGACCTCCTCTGCTTTGGTTCCAGTGAACCCGTAATCAATGTGTGGATTACTAACGTGGTCCTTGACTCATGCACTGTCCTGGGTACCCTGAACAGTGCCATTGTTGTGAGTTTGCCTGCAGGTGTTGCAGAGGGTCAGGGGTTTGTTTCAATTTCCTCTCAGGCAGCTACTGATGTCTCTCAAACAGGCAGAGATTCCAACCTGATCTCACAGAAATCCGTGAAATGAGCACGACCTCTTAACAACGCATTGCGTGCTCCTGGCACATAACCTGTTATAATTACGTCTGGCCACCACAGAAACAGCGTCCACTGAAAGTCAATTAGGATCCGTGTCGTATGGCCACCACGCAAACGCTGTCCACTGAAAGTCAATTTCACGTGGGTGGTAGTTCATAGATCCCGGAAGTGCAAATTTAATCAAAATAAAATAATAAAATAAAAAATAAAAAATCGCCAGTTTTCTAGACTAGACCTACCATATTGACCCGCATAAAAGACGACCCTGATATTAAGATGACCCCTCTTTTTCAAGACCATTTTTTGGAAAATAGGCTACTTTTTATATGGACAAAATCTTGTTTGAATAAAAAAGCCACCGGCCTGCATCAGGCGGGTCGGCCGCGGCACCGGCTGGTACCGCGCCCACCCGGTCAGGTCTGCGGGATCTGACAGGTGAGCGGTCAGTGCCGCGGTCGGCCCGCCTGGTGCTATGGCCGGTAGGAGTAGTATCTAACATGGAAGGGCGCAAGCCAGTAATTTCGCCTAGGGCGGCACATAGGCAGAACCGCCACTGTATAGTTTATAATGTCATCATTTTCATATTTTTCTAGTCCACAAAAATCACATTTTAAGCCATTTTGAAATCAATGAACGAAATTTTATTTTAATCTGAAAAACACCGGCGTTACCAAGGCAACGCGCTTCATGCTACCTGGTGACTCCCGGCTTCTCGGCTTCAAAGACGTCACGCCGTGGGTGGTGGTTCATAGATCCCGGAAGTGCAAATTTAATCGGTATTCTGAAAAAAAGGTCTGATTATTAGCCATAACGTTGTAACCACCCAAGGCAGACTTACCACGAGCTATGAGGATGTGTAACGATGGCATGTGTCCACAAGTCCCGTATAATATCAACTTTATTTTAAGAAAACACGTTTTATTTGCGATATCATATCACGGAGAAGCACTACATTACCCATAATCCTAGTGTTTATCAGCGACGTGTCTGAATCGACAGCTTTCATCAATAAAGTCAATAAAATCTAATAAAGTGCATGAAAGTTGATAATGTGCTGATATGTTACGCCATTGAACACAACCCTTTCAGTCAGCGAAACAGAGCGGGTGGACAAACCGTCGGAAACACGTCAAAAATAGCACTAAAGATTATATAGTCTATATATATATATTTTTTTTTTTCATAACACATCTTTACTCGTGGTATAAACATAGGCTACATGTTAAGGTTATGCTTTTGCTGTTGAAAAACTACCGTATGTATGGTTTTTAAACCTAAATTCACAATGTTTATCCTAACCCGGAAGAGGGGTACCAGAACTACAATTCGTGCAGAGTTGCAACACACAGAGCTGTCCTGCGCCATAGCTTTTGTAGTTCTAACATGTTATGTCTATTATATGAAGTGGTGATCACTAATTTTGCAATCTTAATCAAAGTTTTTGGGTGTGGGAAGAACGCCTGAATGGTCAGATTTTAATTTTTTTTTTCTTAAGATAGTGAAATCATGTTTTTTCCATGTTTTGACACTAGTCGGTGGCGCCCCCTATTGGTTTGCCATCGGACATGATAGTAGAGGTCAAGAGCTTTCCAAAAATGTTGACCCCATGTCTGTGCCATTTTTTGTTGCTGCACTGTAAGCCTTTAAAAGTGTCTCAGGTGGCCATATTAAGTTAATGGGAAAATCTGAAATATGAAACATTGAGTATTTTATGGGGAAAAAAAGCTTTGAAATGGTCCAAATTGAAAAGTATGACTGTGTATATGACTAACATCAATATTCTAAATAAATTTGGCCATTACATACCCCCTTAAAGAAGTTGACTGATTTTATCAAGCTTGGCCCTAAAAGAGGTCTGCAGATGTATACCTGAGACAGCCTTGACTTGGAGCATGATGAAAATCAAACTTTGTCACAGAACAACAATGAAGACATCGTTTGAAAGGTCTTGACCTATGGAGTAACATATCTCAGTGTGAGACCAGTGGGCAGTTCCTGCTCCCCACAAGTGCCCTTAGAACCTTGCACCTGAGACACTTTTAAAGGCTTACAGTGCAGCAACAAAAAATGGCACAGACATGGGGTCAACATTTTGGAAAGCTCTTGACCTCTACTATCATGTCCGATGGCAAACCAATAGGGGGCGCCACCGACTAGTGTCAAAACATGGAAAAAACATGATTTCACTATCTTAAGAAAAAAAAAATTAAAATCTGACCATTCAGGCGTTCTTCCCACACCCAAAACTTTGATTAAGATTGCAAAATTAGTGATCACCACTTCATATAATAGACATAACATGTTAGAACTACAAAAGCTATGGCGCAGGACAGCTCTGTGTGTTGCAACTCTGCACGAATTGTAGTTCTGGTACCCCTCTTCCGGGTTAGGATAAACATTGTGAATTTAGGTTTAAAAACCATACATACGGTAGTTTTTCAACAGCAAAAGCATAACCTTAACATGTAGCCTATGTTTATACCACGAGTAAAGATGTGTTATGAAAAAAAAAAATATATATATATAGACTATATAAATCTTTAGTGCTATTTTTGACGTGTTCCGACGGTTTGTCCACCCGCTCTGTTTCGCTGACTGAAAGGGTTGTGTTCAATGGCGTAACATATCAGCACATTATCAACTTTCATGCACTTTATTAGATTTTATTGACTTTATTGATGAAAGCTGTCGATTCAGACACGTCGCTGATAAACACTAGGATTATGGGTAATGTAGTGCTTCTCCGTGATATGATATCGCAAATAAAACGTGTTTTCTTAAAATAAAGTTGATATTATACGGGACTTGTGGACACATGCCATCGTTACACATCCTCATAGCTCGTGGTAAGTCTGCCTTGGGTGGTTACAACGTTATGGCTAATAATCAGACCTTTTTTTCAGAATACCGATTAAATTTGCACTTCCGGGATCTATGAACCACCACCCACGGCGTGACGTCTTTGAAGCCGAGAAGCCGGGAGTCACCAGGTAGCATGAAGCGCGTTGCCTTGGTAACGCCGGTGTTTTTCAGATTAAAATAAAATTTCGTTCATTGATTTCAAAATGGCTTAAAATGTGATTTTTGTGGACTAGAAAAATATGAAAATGATGACATTATAAACTATACAGTGGCGGTTCTGCCTATGTGCCGCCCTAGGCGAAATTACTGGCTTGCGCCCTTCCATGTTAGATACTACTCCTACCGGCCATAGCACCAGGCGGGCCGACCGCGGCACTGACCGCTCACCTGTCAGATCCCGCAGACCTGACCGGGTGGGCGCGGTACCAGCCGGTGCCGCGACCGACCCGCCTGATGCAGGCCGGTGGCTTTTTTATTCAAACAAGATTTTGTCCATATAAAAAGTAGCCTATTTTCCAAAAAATGGTCTTGAAAAAGAGGGGTCATCTTAAAATCAGGGTCGTCTTTTATGCGGGTCAATATGGTAGGCCTAGTCTAGAAAACTGGCGATTTTTTATTTTTATTTTATTATTTTATTTTGATTAAATTTGCACTTCCGGGATCTATGAACTACCACCCACGTGAAATTGACTTTCAGTGGACAGCGTTTGCGTGGTGGCCATACGACACGGATCCTAATTGACTTTCAGTGGACGCTGTTTCTGTGGTGGCCAGACGTAATTATAACAGGTTATGTGCCAGGAGCACGCAATGCGTTGTTAAGAGGTCGTGCTCATTTCACGGATTTCTGTGAGATCAGGTTGGAGATTCTGTGCAGGAGAAGATTAAAGTCACTGATTTGTCAGCACTGTCTGAGCAGGAACAAAGCTATGTCAAGTCCCTGTTGAACAAGTACAGCTCTGTTTTCTCAGCACACGATGGTGATTTGGGTTGTACTAACCTCATCCCACATCATATCTCTCCTGTTAGACAAGACACCACTACGGCAGAGGTATAGACACATCCTTCCTTCTGAGTATGAGGCAATTAAGTCACATATTAACCAGTTACTGGAGACAAGTGTCATTAGGCAAAGCAGTAGCCCCTATGTCTCCCTCATCATGCTGATTAATAAAAAACAATGGAAGCCTATGCCTGTCTGTAGACTGAAACTTAAAAGCAAGACTCGAAAGGATGCAGTTCCCTTGCCCCGCATCAAAGAGTCCCTGGACCTACACCCTGGCACTCACTCGACTGTGGGGTTGGTCCCTGTGCAAGCAGGAAGTAAGAGACTGTTAAGTATGGTGCTTTGCAGCGCTTTAGGTAAATCCTTCCTGGATTGCTGTGTTTGCAGGGCAACATATACATTATTTCTGTCTTTCTTTGTGAACAAATTTGTGTGTACTGTTCCTCTGGTTAATCAGTGTTGTACAATTGATCTAACTCTTACCACTCTGTCACACTTACATTCGTTCAATTACGTTTGTATTCTTTCTAGACTAGTAGAAAGGTCTGGCTTAATCCACTATCATTCTGCTGTGGGAGAAAAAAAAAAAAAAAAAAAAAAAACGCTCTGGCTTGTTTGTACATTTCTCAACCAATCTCAATTGTCTTGGGTGGCATTAAGCACAGGATGCTGTGACGTTGCCCTTGCAAAATAGTGTTGGGGGAAACTGGTTTTGGTGCTCACTGGACTCATTAAGACCACAGAGAATTTAATAGCTGTATGTAGCTCTTGCTGAATGTTGTTAAAACGATATCACAGAAGCTTGTGTGACATGGAATGGAGCGGTTCATTTGCACAAATATACTAGCTCAGAGGTTGTTGTTATTATTATTTCATGTAGTGACAGGCATTTTGAAAACAGTAGTATGCAGATGGCAGAAGGAGAGGAGATGGCGACTGAAATAGTCGCCCAGTGGCAGGCTTATACCCACAGTCTACATCTGCTGACAGATAGCATGGGCAGTTTAGTTCATGAAACAATAAAAAAAGATAATTATATTAGCCAAAAAGCACATGGTTATAACAAGATAGCTAGATCCCACAGAGGAATTTACCAGACTGAATTCAACAACCTGACAACCCTCTGAAAGATCCAATTATCTAATCATTATTACTATATGCTTCGTGTTCTCTTTCATCTACAAATTACACCCTTTGTTTCAGAATATGCTCACATGCATTATAATTATTACAATTATCATTATCAGTGGTTTTCAGATTTTACAGGGCCTATTAGTAATGTTTTGGGGGACTTACACACAGCAATTATAATGATTATATGATTACATACTGTAGCCATGGTGCATGGTGTGGACCTTGAGGTAACTTAATCATTTTGAGGATATGGAACAGGACAAACTGCGATCCTTGCCAGCTCCTTCAGAGCTGGTATTTATTAAAATGCCAGGGAGTTAACATGCATGGGCTGACATTTCCACTGACCAGTTCAGTAGTCAGATTACGTACAATGGAGAGGTGACAGTGGTGTTGCCTTTCACAGGAAGTGGCTTTGGTGACATCAGGGGAACAGATTGTGGGTTTATTATCCTCATGCTTGGTCTGGGGGAGTTTATCTTCTTTATGTGTTCAAGGTCTGACTCTCACATAAGCATGTCACTCCTTTCAATTGTTCATGTTTATAGTGGCGCTAAAGATGTGATGGCTCCTTAATTTCCACTCCCACTTTCCAAATAAACATTACTCAGTATCTTGTTGAATCAGTTTATCCTGTTGCACCTTTTGCACATTTAATCCTATTGATAGTGATCCATAACGATAATGGTAATGAATCTCCCCTAACCAAGTTACAGGGCAAGGGGACTGAATGAGCCATAGGCTGAAAATAGACCCAAAGCATTCAGTGCAGTCCATTATCCCAATGAGATTATGGCAAAAACACAGTCAGTACAGTATGGTGCAGACACACTCTGCAACAGCGTGGTCTGGGATAGATACTGGAGAGTGCAGGCTGTTGAAGTCATTGAAAAAAAGCAGAGCAAATTAAAGAGAAACGGGTAAGTAGCAGCCGTGCAGCCCCCAGACCTTTAATGTTGATGCTGAGGACTGAAGAATGAGTTCAACTAACGGCTATGATGGTAAGGACAGTGCTCTCTATATTGATCTGAAAGATGCTGGAACAATCAAACAAAGCATCTTGAACTGTACAGGCAATTAATCTCTAACAGGGCCAAGGGCATAGTTCCAGTTAGCCTATGGGCAGTGGTCACCATAGCAACCATTACAAGAATAAGCAGGGAGTCCTTACAATGCACTGAACTGTACAACAACCAAACCTCCTGCACACACACACTCACACACACACACACACACACACACACACACACACACACACACACACACACACACACACACACCGCGCATGCACACAAGCTGGTGAGTTTCAGGTGCACCATTGGTATGCAGTGTGTTTCATGAGGTGTGTTCACTTTAGCCCTATTACAGCAGGAAACGAGACACAGCCCTCACCCATCATTACTATAATTGGTTAAATTGCAACTAGATGTAACTCTCCACACCTGCTGCCAATTTTGCAATGAGAACATCCTGCAGAGGAAAAAAAAAACTGCTGTACTAGTATATGGATGACAGGTGACTTTTCTCCTGGGTGAAGATGATAAACAGCTTTATTTATATTTTCCTCCCACACTGACAGCCTTAGACAAACATTGCACTAACAAAACTTAAAACGCACACACACACACACACACACACACACACACACACACACACACACACACACACACACTCCAATCTCCAATCTCCTCCCACTTGTAGGATCTCTACTGGCTCATTGTGAAAGAGAAGAAGAATCTGTAGTGTCCTCACCCTTCCTCTGCCCTGGATTGATTTTATGTAGCGTTCCAAGAGAAGAGCAGGATAATGAGATCACAGCATGCATTTTTCATGGCCAGGATGAAAGCGCAACAGACACAGCTCCGAATCTACATTTCAAATAAACTGCAGCCCACGTCCCTCCCAAAAGAACCTTTGCCTCAGAAAATGAACTCATCCTTCAGTGTTCTCTCTCTAAATAAGAGACAATATCCTTCCCGTGGCAGGGCAAATAGCATGGAGACACATTCTGCCCAAACCTCAGATGTGGTTGGAGATCCTTATTTTCATTCTTCTGAAGCTTTTCATTTTGTAAATTAAATGGCATAGATAGAGGGTATAGCTAAAGTTTTTGAAGCTTTTTATTCACTACTCATCCCGTTTTTAGGGCCTGCTAAATGCTTTCCATGACTAATAATAAGATATTGAATGGCTCACTGAATATACTGCCCTCCTGATCCTTATAAAGAGCAGTACAGGTTTGATTTAGCAGTGTTTTATTGCTGGGATATTAGCTAGCTGCACAGAGCTGTATTTCAGAAAGCTATATTCTGTTCCTCACACAGAGGGATCGAACCTGAGAAAGCTGCCATCTGCAGGCAGCCTTAAAATAGACTTGCAGCCATTTCCTATGACTGTGTGACAGTGCGAGGGGAGACAGCACAATAACAGTGATTACATTCTGATAAAGGCAGTAATTTCATTGCAGTAGGCAGCTGCAGTGGCTCCTCGGTGGCGTGGTATGGAGCACAGTCGAGACATTTCACCATGCAGATGTCTTAACTTAAAGGTACGCTTCAGCACAATGATACAGGCTTGACTGTGTGCTTTTTAAAAGGTAACAATGTACAGTTGCTCCCATGTGAAGTATTATGTTCACACTGGCTGGGATGTAAAATACTGCACTCAGATGCTGCTCAGTTCCCATGCATTTCATTCTGGACTGTTCTGGCCAAGTGCATCTCAATCAACCCATTACCTCCAAACCATTAACCAATTCAGGGGGGGCAATCACGTTCAATTAGCATGCTTTTTCCTCCCAGTTGTGACTCTGAGTTCATGAACGTGAAGGAGGAGATGATGGCTTCGTCTTGAATGGCTCTGAACACCTGCTTCAAAGGAAATACAGGAGAGGAATTTCTTGAAAAGACAGACAGCTCTAAATGAAAGTAAAAGAACTTGTACAGTGAGTTGTTTTGATTTTAGTATAAATACATTTCTTGTTCTTCATCTGATTAACTCAAAAGCTGCCAGGAGAATGCATTTCAGATAACTTGAAATGTATTCCTTTTTAGGAAAGAAAGCCAGAATCCAGTATCCAGGCTTATTCTTGATGGCCTGGAATAATCTACTGTGCAGTATCTCATTTACTTTGGTTATTTTGGTCGGTCAGTTTTGGGATGTGGATATTCTTACACACATATCTTGACTGAGTGACAGCTGAACTGTTTCTCTTCTTAACAGTGGCAGTAACCCATTTACATACTGACAGTCCCACTTTTAATAGCTAGGGGTTTGTAGACGTAGTGGAAATAGTACTCCCCCTCCCCCTCATCCTTTGAGAATCAGAAAGTTACTGTCCTGGGAAGATGGAGCAGTGCGTGTGCAAACACAAACACACACACACACACACACACACACACACACACACACACACACACACACACACATGCTTTGCATAGAGAAGCAGCAATGAGCAGAATAATGGTGGAACGCTACCAGCTGTTGTGACACAATGAGAAATGTACTCTGCCACATTGCATGCATCAATTCTCATTGTGTCCCATCAAGCCTTTTGGAGATCCGCATTAAGGGAAATGTTGAATATATTATTTAGTGAGAGTTCTTCAGCTTATTGTTTGGACTGGTAACGTTTAAAACTACACTCTGCTTGTCTGTCGCTGTTTATCACCTGTTTATCTCTATCTGGATGCGTGAACCACATCTCCCCTGTCTGCTGGATGACAGGGTCACAGAGCTCTGAGTAACAGGCTGTCATGACAAAATTGTGCCAAACACCATCATTCTGTCATGTTTGGACTTGGTGGTTTTCTTTCTTGGTAGCCCAGCCAGAGCTCACACATAATACCTCACACAGTTAATGACAAAAGATGGAGATATCAAAACAAACTTGATGGAAAATTTTTATTACATAATTCTCAATGGGGGAGGTTTATTTTTGTAGGGGTTATTCAGCTGAATCTGAATACAGACCTTACATCTGTTGGTCTCTAAGTTACAACAGTCATACTCACTTGCAGTGTGGAATCAACCTAAATCATTCATTCATTTTCCATTCCTTATCAGGGTTGCGGGGTATCCCAACATGCATTGGGAACAGTTCACCAGTCCATTGCAGTAAACTAAATCAAATAAAATTAATTACTTGAGTGGGAGCTGGTGTTGGAGCAACACACACACACTCGCACACACATGGTGTAGTTTTAATTACTGAATGTTTTGGCGGTTGTTGTCCTGTGAGCCATAATGAGTACGGAGCATATGAGACCCCTCCGCCCCCCTCTCATCATATTGACCGTGCTTTTTCACTGTATTTACTGACTGGTCTTTGGGGACAGTCTGCTGAAATTTGTTCATTTCACACAACATCACCACCAATTTCCTCCATTCTATTCCCATCTTTACCCCATTTTAGTTCAATTCTGGACACTTTCCCCCTGTTTCTGATTGTCTACTTTGATACACCTTTTCTTAAACAGCAGCAAAAAAAACAATATCTCATTATGAGGCTTTAATACTTATGGGAGTACAACATCTACAAGTGAGTATTAATTATTGCTCACTGGCCTGTGAATTTCTAAGCTCGCTTGTGCAGTTTCACCAGTGCCTCATCATATTCACTTACAGTATTATTATAATCCTGCTTCTCAGCTCATCTGTGACAGTCCCTTTGGTCCACTTTCACTGTCAGGACCTCGCTGTCATTATGTGAAGATGTCAAAACCTGTTACCATACTACTGGGCCAATCTATAGTCTGCCCTTTTTTTTAGCCTTGAAGCATGGGGTCTTTCAGAGAAACTGGAGCATGAATATTCAACTGTAAAGATGATTATGAGGGAGGAGGAGGAGCAAGGATTGAGGAGAGGAGGCAATGAAATGGATAGGCAGGAGAAAGAGGAGTCCATTTCTTTCTTCTCCTCAACTGAAGACTTGTCAGTTTATGTGTGCATTGCATGATTCTCCCACGTCCTGTCATGTAGCAAGGCAGCTCAGTAGAGTCTCCATGGCAATGGGAGAGCAAGAAGGAAGAGCGGGGAGGTTTCTGAGAACTCATGTGGAGATCTCCATTGAACTGAAGGAGACCAGAGCACGAGTGGATGATTCAGTCACTCAGCTAAGAAAACAAGAACACAGAGGGGTGAGAAAAAGTAAGGACAGTGAATATCAGGCTTTTTGGAAAGCGGTGTTGAAATCACACACTATATCACACGTTTTTGGATGACTTACTCGTCACCTGCTGGGCTGTTTGAGCCCCTCACTCTCTAAGATAAGGGGCAGATTTCTGTGAAATGATGCTGCCAAGAGATACTCAGATACTCGATACTGAGATAAGATTTTAGTGAAGACTCACCCTCTGGACATCAATTCACATTGACAGTTTGCTGGCATAATATGTATGTAAAAAAAAAGAATGTGTGAGCCAATTCAGTCTCAATGATTCTAAATCAGAAAATTTGTGTGGTGGGAACAGCCCATTGTTAACACCAAAATCGCTGACACTAACTGCAGAGTGACAGACAAAACAACAACATATTTATCCATTTTTGCAACAGAGAGAAAGAAAAATAGGGTGAGAGAGAGACACACAGAGCGGGCAGGAAAGAAATAATGGATCTACTTAGCTGGCCCTTTGTGTCTTAGGCCATCTCTTTCCGTGTGTGAGGTGGACACATTGTAAATGTTCCTTTCCAGACCTTCATAAATCATGTTGTGTTATGAGAGGCCCCGGCTCTCTCCCTTGGTCTGTCTCTCCATCCCTCCTGCTCCCACTTCTCCATGGCCTTGCTTTCAGGTAGAACTCAGTTGCCATGGTGATTTCAATTGCTGTTGCTGCTACAGTACGAGGAGGACTCGTACTGTGCATTATATTTACATTCCCGAACATTCACAGTGGCCAGCTCAGCCAGCCATGTATCTCCCTGACAGCACAGCCTCCCCTCCCTCCCTCAGTCTGCCTTTTCATTTGAGATTTACATGGGATCAGATATGAACAAAGCAGAGGCTGCAACCTTATGAGGAGCCTCAGAATTGCAATGTGCAAAAACACCCTCAAAAGCAGATGGTGTTTATTTTATATTAGTTATATATTTAATTATTTTTGTTCGTTTAAATATTCATTTTAGTGTTTATCTCTCACACTAATGAAGCACATTGCATTGAACTGAACCCTGTGATGGACAGGTAATCTATCTAATCTATCTCCCTACCTTCTGCCCAGTGCATACTGGGATAGGCTCCAGTTGATCCTGAAAAGAAACAAGTGGGTAAAGAAAATAAATGAACTGCATTTAAATGAACTGAATTAACTGAAGAGACAGAGTGATACAGAGAGAGCAAGAGAGAGAGAGAGAGAGAGAGAGAGAGAGAGAGAGAGAGAGATACATGATCTATACAGTATTTGTGCTCTGAAAGAGAGTTATTTAGCCTTTGGATCATAGCCATGTGGCAGTATGATAAGCAACAAAGTACTTCCCCAATCATACATAGTGTATAAATCTGCCAGTATAGCAGGGCCTCTGCACACAGCGCTCAGGCAGTGTGGATTTAAGTTATTGCTTTTTTTTGTTGATAAAAGAATGACTGTGTTTTGATTTACAAGGATAGTTCAACACTTTCCAAGCTCAGAGTCAATCAAATACACATGCAAAGTGTGTGTGGTTTTTCTCCTCTTTCCGCTGCAGTAGATTAGTCTCACATACTGTATGGATGCAGATGTATCAGATCAATATCCTGCAGCTAGTGCAAGCCATGTAATTGAGCCAAACCTCAACAGTTCAACAGTCAATCTTATTCCATAGTCGATATGATTATGTGTTCTGTGAATGGATTAGTTAATATGTAAAATTCAGAGCTCTATGGAAATCTTGTTGGTTTTTATGCTTTGCAAGAGTGTGAGTGAATGTGAGTGAATGTGCTCTGAGAGGCACACAAATGCACAATCAGTTATTTTCTTTGTCAGCCCTTTGAGGTTGCCAGTTTCACCTGGGGTGCCAGGGTTTTATGATATGACTAGCTTGTCTATGCACAGCAAGGCCATTTTCTTTCTCACAGCTCTTTCTTTCGGGCAGCCCACCCCTATTCATACACATATCCTGAGCCCCCCTACCCCGATACCCACACCAACATCCCCAATTACCCCTCAAGCTCCCAGCAGCCTTGCACATCCCCTCACATTGAAACGGTCCAGTTGCTATGGCAACCCCATACAGCAGCATATTATTCCCTTTCAGAATTCAAAAGAGGATCAATTAGTGATGATGTCACTGCGTCAGTGAGCCACTCAAATCCTGATCACGATTCCTTCAGAGTGGCCAGCCGAGGCCTGGTGTTTGCATGTGTATGTGCCTAAGTGCGTGTGTGCGTGTTATTTTAGAGAAGTAGTGATCTGAGAAAAAAAAGGATAACTAAAAGGAGAGGAATTGTTCTCAGCTTCAGCAGCATCTCTCTCCAGCTACGGCTGGAATATGAAAGCCGACTTGAGGTGCCTGAGTCACCACTACACACTGTGTAGGAGGGCTTGATGACAGCAGGATGGGGAATAGAGGAAGAATGAGAGACAGCAACATCCAGCATGAGGGTAGATGAGAGAGAGGAATCAGAAACACCTGAATTTTATGTTTTTGCAGAGCTATATGTGTGTGGTTGATAGGATCTTTGTAGAAGAAGTCAAAGAGGACAAAACAAGTCGAATCTAGTAGCCTACACTCCATTGTGGCACTTCTGAAAGAGCTAAGTTACAGAAAAAAAACATTGCACTGCAAATATAGACTTTCTCCTGATATTTCTCTCGCAGTGCAAAATTGAGATAGAAACCTACCACCTACCTCAATAATCCTGCTGCAACTCTGGCACTTCTCCCCTCTCATATCTCCTATCTTCTATCTAGACCAGGGGTGGGCAATCATGTGCCATGGAGGGCCGAGAGGGTGCAGCCCTGCGTTCCAAATCGCATACTTATACTTTTTACTTTTAGTATGTACTGCAGCTGCCCTTACAAAGTATGTAGTTTAGTATGTATTGGGACATACTAATTATTTTTTTCCCTACTATATAGTATGGTAGTATGAGTATTGGAACGCAGGGGGTGCAGGTTTTCTTTCCAACCAAAAACTACACCAGCTGATTTCACTGATTAGTTCCTGTTCTCTGCTTGAAGGTGAGGTAATCAGTGAAATCACCTGGTGGAATTTTTGGTTGGAAAGAAAACCTGCAGCCTCTCGGCCCTCCGTGGCACATGATTGCCCACCCCTGATCTAGACCAACAATGCACCTGTGTGCCATGGATGGACAAGTGTGTACATGGTTTCATTCCAGCTAAACACTACAAGGTAATTTCACTGAGTAGCACAGCGTCAGCCAGAGAGGAGTAACTAATTAGTGAAATCACCAACTGCAGTCTTTGGCCACTGACTGCCCCTGCTTTATTGAGGCCAGTCACACAACAGATTGAGTCTTCTGCTTGTTTTTCATTCTCCCGCATCATAGAGTGTTCATGCCAGTCGGAAAGAGAAGGAAAGAGATAGAAAGAAGAGAGGGAGAGCGTATTTTTAGAGGCACTTTTCAAAAGGCCCTCTCCTCCTCCTCTATTCATGCATCATCACAACTGACACTGAAGTGATCATGCTTGTAAAAAGGCCAGCGAGATTTGGATTCCTAAAAAAAAAATTGCTGCCAAATTTTGCACATGAGATTGTGGTGTTCAGTATATTTGCAAATGTGTCTAGGCTGTGTGGTGATTGTGTGCTTCATCTTATGTGATAACTATGAAAATAAGAGTGAATTTCCTTGGATTTTTCAGGCATTGAAAGGTTTACTGAACTTAGCGCAGACACCTGTCCTGTGAAAGAAAACATAATTTGTTGATTTGTAAGAGTTACTCATAAGCACACAAGCTCATGAGAGCATCAGAAAGGTGTAATGCAAAAAAGGCACTCCTCATCAAAACGTACATTTCCTGAGACTGAAAAATTATTTAAGTTGCTGTCCATGGTTCTGATATTTATTTATTTATTTAGACCTGGTGACCATTAAAATGACTGGGCCTTTTTGTGTCTTGTGCCATTAATATCCTCACACATGTTCTACCCAATCTCGTTTAATGTCATTTAATGTATTAAATCTGGTGTGACTGGTTTATTTCACATAGCCTAAATATGTCTCAGATGTATCATGCGAGATTGGATTTGTGTGTGTGTGTGTGTGTGTGTGGATTAACTATGTTGAGATGGCTATTACCAACTAGCCTGACGTCTAATAATTACCGCTGCCCTGTGAACATGGACGGTAATATCTCTCTCCTCTTTCGCGCGCGCGCGCGCGCGCACACACACACACACACACACACACACACACACAGAGAGAGAGAGAGAGAGAGAGAGAGAGAGAGAGAGAGAGAGAGAGAGATGGTTAGTTGAAATGCTCAGTGCATTCTTCTGTAGAGGGCGATATGGCCAGCTATACAGAGGGCAGCGGAATTGCTTGAGAGAAAAAAAAATCAACAGTGATAATTCACCGAACCGAGAAGCCCTGTCATGAACGGAGACGAATCTTAATTTCTCCTCTTTCCCGCAGAGGATTTTCGCTTTCTCATTCACCGAGGAGTCGAGAACATTTTGTAAATTGCATTTCCACCCGAAGTTTTGGGGTCCGAGGAGCCTTGCACCTCAGCAGTCCGGCGAGGTGTGTTTGTCCCCTGCGGCGTGCGCACCCCATCCGTCCGGAGGATCCACAGTACAGGAGGAGCCCAGGTCAAGCCTGTCATTGTTTTTTTGAGGATACCGCTACGATGGTAAGATTTGTGAAACAGACTATACAACTGATTTCAGCTGTAAGATTCCGAAAAAAGAAATCTAGTAATTTTGTCACCAAGCTTAATTTCAATGCATAAATTCATATGGGCTTATGGAGGGATGAGGCAGAGCCATGCATGTAGGTTATGGGAGGAGAATGCAAATAAGCACGCTGGGATCTTGCGGCATGTGTCGGCTTGGTTCAGTGAGGGGGGTTCCCTTACTGCTCAAAGCGCATGCAGTTTGCACAATTACTGGGAACGGACGGCAGGCTGTTTTGCATCGAATTGGAGAATAGCCTGGAGAAATCAGGAAATCAGAACAAATCAGCTCATGACAAAACCAACCTGTTCTTGAGCATCAGGGCAGATACATTTGTGTTCACATAAACTGTATCTGACAGCCTCTGCTTTTTTCTGTGCCTTTTTATTTTATAACTAGGGGCTTGGGTTGTTGGGTTGTTTTCATGACCAATACCCTACATCTATTTCTTTCTTGCTTTCTTTTTTTCTTGATTTATTTTTAATAGGCTATTTCATCCTTGGTCTCTTTCCAAGGACAACTCTATGGTATATGACTCCCATTGAAAAATGGTAACGTTTAAGTAAATGTTGCATATCCACACACAGCGTGGGCCTTTACAGCATACTAATTACTCAGCAATTAGAATGTTTTTACCCATTATTTTAATCTAAAACAACATTTTTTGAGGGTTGTGTCCCTGAAGATCAATTTAAATCCAAGCTTGTGGGTAAAAGCTGTGAGTGACCTTGTAATGCATCATTCTGTCACTGAATAACAAATGCTGCTTTTCTCTACCCTCCTCCCTGTGGATGGATTGAGTGTTTTAAGGAGGGTTGAAGCAAAATTGAAAAGCCTTTTAATCAAAAGGTAATCCTTTTAAAACTGCCTTATCTATTGGACCTATATCTCTGACAGAATGATGTCTGCATCTTCTCAAATGCTCTCACTATCTTGAGGCAATAGATAACTGGAAAACATTTTTTTTCTTAGTGATGGGCTGAAAAAAAATGAAATTGAAAGCCAGCAAGCTCTCATGAATTGTATGTGTTTGTATCTATGGTTGTGTGTGTGTGTGTGTGTGTGTGTGAGCACATGCGTGTGTGCGTGTGTACACTTTTTGTTCACCTATACATGTTTTTGGAAACCCATTTCTCTTTGGCATGCATATTGCCTATTTTTGACACTGAGTAGTGAAAAATGACAGTGTTTATTTGCCATTTATGATGTTCATGACCACTCACCTGCAGGTCATTCATAAAGACTGATGAATGAGTAACATGTCCGCCCTGAATTCTAAATCAAGACCAAGCAGGTGCTAGTGTACCGTGTGCAAAACAGATATGAAAACAATGCCTGCAATGTTTCTCTGAGTGAGACATTTCCAAAAGAAATACCTTTGCTATTGGTCCAGGAGAGTAATTAGAATAAATAACACTAAAATGGCAACACACTTCTCCTTTATTGCAATTTATAGCTTGTATTGTGTTTCAAATGTAGCTCAAAAATCATAGAATCATACTATTTGCTTAACACTGCTCAGAAAAAAAATGTGCATCATCTTCAGTGAATCATTATGATGTAACCTCTAAAACCTTATACATTCACTTCATGGCAATAGATATTATTCATAAAGAGGAAAGGGAAGCGTTCTTTCGGATACCAGTTCACATTTAAGAGTCCCTATTAGCCTTTTTATGTTGGATGGGCAGGACAGTAGAAGAGAGAGAGGCAGAGAGGAGTGGACATTAGGCATCAGGCCCAGTCTCAGCACGGCGACCTTGTTACACACTCAGTATCACCTATGGGCCCTCTGCCATTTAGTCAAAGCAAGGAGATCCAGTTTTGGATACTGTCGCAATGCACAAAATGAATGATAATGTTTTAATTTGCCCCAACTGTTCTCTGAATTCTCATGGCACATTAGCACCTCAGCACTGAGCTGTTCACACTGTGCTGTCGAGCCAGAGGATGAAGGCATTCATCACACCGGCCTGTCTGACGTTATTGAATCCATACTCCTATTCTTTATTATCTTACTACAAGCAAATGCATCATGTGGGGCCAGGGAAATCATTAAGTGAATCCTATCACGCCGTATCCTTGACCTGTGTCGCAGTTCAGATCTATAGCAGGCAGTCAGCATTCAGCAGCCCTCCGCCCACAGTCAAGCAGAGCAGGCACTAAATGCATGGCAGTGTGTGTCAGGATGTAGCCATGCAGGAGATCACGCTGTCTCAATGTTTACGAGATCGCGCTGGAGAGCCACATCGCTTTTACGGCTGAGATGGCATCACCACCAGTTGTATGGCTCCATCACAAGGCCCTCCTCCTCTCACTATGTCATACCTGCTCCACTGCCTCCACCTTCTCCTGTCCTCATCTCTCCTTATTCACACACATATTTTTCATCACACTGCATTGCTTATATGAGAGAGAGGGATATTTTGGTATGTCTCTGCTTGAAAGATTTTTGAGATTATCGTTACTACCTTTTTCTTCTTTTTTCCTGTTTGCACACAAGGTGTCTTTGCCTTCATCCCATGACTACGCAGTTCCCCAATGAATTGTGGGGAAAAAAAGGGACATAATTGGAGCGAGAAACCAGGACAGCTTTCATACTGTCTGTCTGTCTCTCTCTCCTGCTCCCTTACTCTCTCTCTCTTTCTGTATGTAATATCTGCAACCACCCTACCCCTTCCTCCCCCTCCCATTTCCCTCCAAAAATAATGAAGTCTAAATCATGTCCATGTATATTAATTCCTCTCATAATTCCTTGGTCTAAATATAGATCTTGAGTGACTTACTGGAGTATTCACTGGGCATTAGGCGGCCCAGTGCTGGATTAACACACCATATGATGATTCTTGGAGACCAGGGAGAAGAATGAGTCTCTTTTACACAGTGGAAGTCCATTCTTCTGCTGCTGCATTCACCAAGGACTCAGTAATTAAACCATTTCTCACAGTACTCAGTGGATGTGTGTGGATCTGTGTGCACAGACATAAGGCTGATGGGGGAGAGGCAGAGGGAGAAGTGGTGAACAGTATAGAGTTGAGGGCATGTAAGTAAGTTGAGGGAGATATGCTGGTGCATGCCTCAACTCTCCAGGCTGCAACAGCTGTCAAAGCCAAACCAATACAAGTGCTGAGGGACAAAACGCCTCTAAATGGGCTCCAGTGTCACATCAAAGGCAACATGAACACACATAGCAGGGAGGCTCTCTCCCTCTTTTCTCTCTCACCCTTCCTGTTATTCTCTGCCCTGTCTCTCTCTATGTCTGTCTTTCTTTCCATCTCTCTCTCTCTCACACACAGACACACACACAAACACATACACCACACACACACTCTCTAATGATGCCTCTCATCATAGTTTTCAAAGCTTCTGTCTCTTAATAATAGCAGCGTCTCTCACTATAGGAGAAAGTGATCATTAAGAATCTCTTGCTTCTATTTTTCATCTCGCTCCTGAGAGCAATCATTTTTGTTAACACACATATGCACAAGTGAGCACACACACTCACACATTCTTCCATGGATGGAGCCACTGATTCTTCCTCTTCTTCATATGGCGTTGTTATGTCTGCCTTTGCTCTTACTCTTTTCCTGCTGCAGCTTCTCCTGCCTTTTCAGTTTCTCCTCCGTTCCCTTTCCTCCTCTTAACTGCAACACTGCAAATGTGCATTTTATCTTTGCCATCATAAGCAGACTCAATCAAAATAAGATAAAGATTAGTGTTTGCAGGTGATCTGTGTTCAAGTCAATGGTTATCATGCCAGGTGCACACTATACATGCCTCTGTTACTGGGTGTGTGTCTGGGAGAGTGTGTGTTTGTGTGCATGTTTGGTTTGTTATTCTGGGGGCGAACATGCCTGTGCATGCATTTCCCCAATGCTGTGTATGACCTTTGGATTCTGGCACATTTTTCTTTCACTCAGGCCATCAGTGTTGAACATGAAAGCCACTGAGACTCATTAAACCACTGATTAGTAAGGGAGGATTTCTGAGCAGCTGCTGTACATACACACACACATACACACACACACACATGCAAACATATGTATAAACTTTCAGGTGATTCTTACACATACAGTATTTCACATTAATTGCGTTTTTGTAGTGATCCACTGTTTTCTGTCACCCTTACTTCTTATCTCTCACATAACACATATGCATACACACACACACACACACACACACACATGCATGCTATTTAGTTCTGCAGGATGAGATGTCATCAGTATTTTTTTTTTTTTTTTTTTTTTGGTTTTCTTTTGGTTTGCAATATAAAATTGGTTTTATCCCCCCGGAACTGAATTAATGGTGATTGTGCTGAAGCGCTCACCATGAAAGCTTCCTCTATAGAAGAGCGACTGTCGGCATTATGGCAGCCTTGGCGTAGCTACTTTTTTGCAGATTCCCATTCATGTTCCCTGCATTTATGTGTGTGTGTGTCTTTCCTCTGTGGGAAGTCATTTGAAGTGACATAACAAAGTATGAACAAATTTATGTGCCTGTGACCTTCATATTTTATGTGCTGGACTCATTTCAAATAGATGGAATAACAAATTCCCCAAATAACATATTACATGGACAACACAGCATGGA
Organism: Myripristis murdjan; assembly: GCF_902150065.1. Lineage (NCBI taxonomy): Eukaryota > Metazoa > Chordata > Actinopteri > Holocentriformes > Holocentridae > Myripristis > Myripristis murdjan. The sequence continues at coordinate 21,302,290 of NC_043983.1, read as the reverse complement.
CAGATAACATATTACATGCACCAGGTAAAAAATTATAATAATTCAGTCTGTAAAATCTATATTTGCAAAATTATTATGGTGTTACAGTGGGAAATTAAGGATCATGTCAGGGTTAGGGAAGATGAGACAACAGTACGTTTCATGAAGGTTTACAGGATTATACCAGTCCTGTTTTGACTTGTTATGAACAGCATGTGTCTGTCTGTCACAAATATCAGTTGCTTTGGTAGCCTAGAAGTCAAAGCTAACTTATCTCAATTCACTCCCATTCATGCAAGCAATAAATAAATAAATAAATAAATAAATAAATAAATAAAATGAAATAAAATGAAATAAAATGAAATAAATTAAAAAATAAATTTAAAAAATTGATAATCTGCCCTGTGAAACTGGGAAGTTGCTACACAGAGGTCATTTCATCTTGTGAATACTTGGCCAGCACATATGTTTTTAAGTGATATATCTTTTAATGATTAAAATGGCATTATTGTCAAAAAAGGAGACTAACTGTAATATGTGTGTCTTTGTACAGTAGAGCAGAAGAAAGAACAGAGGGGGGTTCTGGGTCCACGTGGTCCAGTTCAGATCCAAACTCAGCAGCCTTCTCAGCTGTTGCTCTTGACAACGGCAGGAGAGGGGGCCTTGGTTCTGGCAGGGTTTTGGTAGAGTAGAATTGCCAAGCTCACTCCGCGGGACATGGCCTGAGTCTTCAGTCCTGCTACTTGGCCCTACCAGGCTCAAGCTAACCCTCCAGGCACACTACATGCATGGGCAAATATTCACACAAATATCTGCACGTGCACTCTCATACACTCTCATACACACACACACACACACACACACACACACCAAATGGTTCTTTCACAGGCACCCAACTTGACAATACTTGTGGTACTATTTCATATTCAGACATGCACCAAGCACCAAGACTGCTTTACAATGGTTGGTAAAACTGACACTCTGCTAGTGTGAAGTGAAAGTGAGGTGAGATGTTCTGATAGACCCTTCTCTGTGAATTATCAAACCTTTTATTACTGTGCTTGGGAGTGTGGTCGAGATGTGTTTGAATGAATAAATGAGGATCTTTTAAAAATTCCCAATCTAAGTAAGATTACAATAATCTAATTGTTGTGTCAGTTTGTTTCTTTTAAATGCAAAATTAATGTAATGCCTTGTGAGTTACCACATTGTAGCATTTTGTTTTGTAACTCTTCTAAGAACTTAACCTAAATTTCAAAAAATCAGATACATATAAATTTTGTACTTTTCCTTAAGCCTACTCCCATGTATAAAAAAGAATAGTTGTAATTCATTTTGTGATTCTTTCACCTTGTGAATTTTGAATTTCATCTTGTGAGTCTAATTCAATCTTGTGAACACTAAAAATAGATTTCAAACTATTTTTTTTTAAGTAGGCTGTGTTTGAGGCTCCCGCTAAATTAAATAAATAATGCTCTTTTGAAAATGCCTAATCTACGTAAAATTAAAGCAATCGTATTGTTATGGCAGGTTGTGTCTTTTACATGCAAAACTAATGCCATGGCTTTTGAACTGCTACAGTGTAGCTTTTGTTGTTGTTGTTGTTGTTGTTGTTGTTTTTTGTAACTCTTTTTAAAATTTAACAAAGAGACCATGTCGGAGTAAATTATACTGTTTTCACTACACATAAACAGTAACAGGTTTTGCACAATACAGGCTTTCGCTGTGTGAGAACACATTCAAAAATAGAGTAAATAAAAAAGAATAAAAGAATAAATAACATGAATAAATAACATGGGTAAAAAGTATCATGGTCATGGTGTCATTGTGTATTGCACTTGGAAAAGAGCTGTTTTTGCGTGCTGTAAATAAACATGGCTGTGATGAAGAAGAGCTCAATTTATACAGTATGTGTTTTCAAAGCTGGGTCACTGAAATTCTTAAATCATAAAGGGGTTATCTCCTGTACCAATAAAACATTTGCATTACTTTAGTATTGGGTATTGTTTGTGTTTTTTGTGAAATGTGAGGATGTTTCCACGACGAGAATCTCACAATCAGCATTTCTGTGAACTTCTGCACTGGAGACTTCAAAGACACTCTAGATGCTCTCAGCACCTAACATACTACGTCAGTTTTTTCCATTTCTAGCATTTCTCATTCATTTGTTTCTCTCTCACGTAGACAGAATGCAGACAAATGTGGGCACACTGCTAAACTGTGTGCACTGTTTTGATTAACTGCCCCACCGCTCTTCAGTGTTTCTTAATGTTGTACTCCTTTGTGTCTCTCAGATCCTAAGGTGAGCGGACCAGCGCTGTGCTCCGTGTGCCTATCAAGCCCTAAGATCTCAGTTTGTAAAGGAAACTTGTCGCTTAGAGGGACACAAAATGTCTTCTGCCACCATTAGCCTGCTGATGCACACCCTCCTCCTCATTTTGCCCCTGGTAAGCTAATATCACTAACCTTTTTTTTTTTTTTTTTTTTTTGTACAAACTCAAACAGAAAATGAATAGTCCATCATCAGTTTAGTCAAATGTGTTTGTGTGTGCATGCAGTACCTCCTTGGCAAAAGAAACAACGGTGAAAACGGACCCAGTAACAGGTGGGGCTATGGTTGAATAAATTCAAACAGGGATTGAAGCCCCACTTTCATGCACTTGTACAGTCACTCACTTTCAGGGCTGAGTCCTTATCACTTATTCATTGTTTATTCAACATTATTTCTGTCTGTTGAATCTGTTAGGAAGGAGAAGCTCCTTGTTGCTGGGCTGTATTCTATGTTTCTCCTCTCCTTTCCTCTCCTCTCCTCTCCTCTCCTCTCCTCTCCTCTCCTCTCCTCTTGTCACCTTTCTTTTCTCTCCTCTCCTCTCCCCTCCTCTCCTCTTGTCACCTTTCTTTTCTCTCCTCTCCTCTCGTCTCCACTCCTTTCCTCACCCCACCTTTCATCTCCTCTTCTTTCCTCTCCTCTCTCCACTAATGACTTATAGTACGCCCTATCTTTTGGAAATAAAAAGCTGCAAGGAAAATGTTTTTCATTACAGTACTAGGCTGCAAGTTATTACCCTGAACTGAAGTGTTGTCTAAGGAACTGAGAAATATGTTTACTGTATTTGAGCAAAGCCGCTTGTTGAGGATGAGGACATGCCCAGGAGAGAGAGGGTGTGAACTTGTCAGAGGGAGAGAGGGAGAGAGAGCTTGGTGGATGAGAGGGAAGATGGAAGGGCTGTATAGGAATTTGTACTAAATGTTGGGTGTCATTTTGCTTAGCTGCTTATGTAAGTGTTATGTTGACACCGTTGACACTGATTTGCAGCGATGTTAAACAAACATGTAGACGGATATTCAACATAGAAGAGGGAAATCCCACGTCTTTTCCCCCATTAAGCTCCATTGCACTTGCAGCTGCTCTCTCTGTGCGCTGTAAATCAGCCAGTTTACCTCTCAAAAAAAGTGGAATTATGCCCTATGACAACAAAATGGCACCAGAAATGTATGTCATCAATCCTTGTTTTTAAACAGTGTCGGTGTGTTTTAGGGTGGAATTTTCCTTTAAGTGAAAAAAAGATTTTAATAGCGTGGTGGAGTTGAAATGGAATGGAGGAGGGAGATGAAGTTTAACATGAACTGTAGAGAAATGGAGGAGTGGGTGAGAGAGAGAGAGAGAGAGAGAGAGGGAGAGAGAGAGAGAGAGAGAGAGAGAGAGAGGGAGAGAGAGAAAGAGATAATGTTATGGGGTACATGACTGTTTATGTAAATTGGGACTCTAATCCCCCTTGGTTAAGGGTTGAAGACTGACATCGCTCTCATCAATATGCATGACTGTTTCTCATGATACAGAGCCTCACACACACATCTGAACACACACACACACACACACACACACACACACACACAAATTCATGCACCCACATGCAAACATTTATTGTATAAGTGCAATAGCTTGTCTTTGTGTGTGTGTTTGTGTGTATGTTGTGGTGGGACGTAGGGTTCCAGAATAATCCTCAATGTTGGCAGTAATATCGGGACAAGTAATGTGAAATAAAATCTAATTTAAGAAGGCTCTCTGCTGTGGCGTTGTCTTTTCATCGTCTGAGGTTCACTCACTTGCTGCTGCCTAGCAACCGCCACTGGTAATTAACACAGATGATACGTCTTCACAAAACTTACCACTGTCAGCCCCTTGTGCTTATGTATCTGCATGCTGTGTGTTTCTGAGAGAAAAATCATCCTAGTCGATGACAGTCCAGAAACACCGCCTAAACATGATAATGGATATCCGCTTCCTGTCGTTCGTAATAGATTTTTCATGCAATGCAATCCACGCTATCTGTTTTTCCTTCATCATTTCATTCTATCGAGTGCATAATATTTAATTATTCGCAGTGATAAATGAATTTTGCCATTCTGTTGTCCCTTATGCATTTCATTCTACAGTGTACATACAATTGAGTCACTGGCAGAATAAAACTATTAATCTATAGGCATGCCTCTATCAGACAATGCCTGTTTCCTGTCGCTGTTGTGAGCTGCTGTGATAATGTGGTGAAATGTTACATAACATTGAGATGGAATTGTGATCCAGGGTGCACAGCACAATGATCGAGTCATAGTGCTATGGACAGTGGTTAAATGACTGGATTAGTTTTTAATATGGTGTGACATATGGCTTATTCCGCTGACCATGTGACTATTTAGCAGGAATCACTGAACCACCCATAAGCATACACACAAACACACACACACACACACACACACACGCACACACACACACACGCACACACCACATGCATGAACGCACACACAAATACGTATACATGCTGATAAATGCACACGTGCATGCACTCTGAAAGCTGATCAATATGAGGTCCCATTTGTGCCAAAATTATGCTGGTGCATATGGTATTGTGCTGTTTTTGAATGATGAGTTTATTTGCAAAAGCAGATTTTAGCATTCCTAAAAAAAAAAAAAAAAAAAAAAAAAAAAAAGTAATAATAAATAAATAAATAAATAAATAACTGACTGTTGTCTGTAGTGCATCACATAATATACTTTATAAATGCAAATTTCAAAATTCTCTCACAAAAATCACCTCTGCATCAGCTTAGTGATATGATTTTATGTGATGGTTTATGTGAATTAATACGATTGGCAATATTTGTTTATGCAAATAAACTCTTCATATGTTCATGTATTGTTTATATGTTGTTGGTCATTTCTTTCTGTCTGTGTGCACTTGCATTAGTATTTGCCTCCATCTGCTGTCATTTCCATTTGTCTGTGTGTACTATCATTTGTGTTTTTCGATTGCCTCTGTTTTTTATGTAAGTCAAAAAAATATACATTATAATAAACATTACTGACATAAAAAAACAGGTCCAAGGATGCATGAACAGTGCATGTTTAACTTTGAACATATGGATGCAGCAGCTGGTGGCTCCCTCCACTTATAACATGGCAAGGCGAAAATGGAGTGGTTCTTTCGCTTTTATGTGAGAAATGCCATGTTTAATGAATCAATTAAGAGGGAACCACATTTTAATTTCGTTATACAACCTGTTGTATAATGATGAATAAACTTCCTTGTATTCCTTGTATTCCTTGTAATAGTGAATGAATAGTTTATTTTCGGTTATTATAAACTATCAATCACCTAACATAACAGGAAAATGAAAATGGCTGTAGCAACAGACAAGGGCAAACTACAGTTAACACAGACAAAAAGAAAGAACTGAATACACAAAAACAAAACAAAGGTGGATGTAGACAAACAGTAATGACAATATAAATATACAAATGAAAATGACAGCACACATAGATATAATTCAATGTACAAAGACCAATATACAGTAACTACACCATAAACACACAGCACAATACCATGTGCAGCTCCATCATTTTGGCACAAAAGGTTTGCTTCATATCCATCTATCCATTTTCTGCTACTTATTTGAGACCGGGTCGCGGAGGGAGCCAGCTGAGGAGGTCAGCCCAGATGGTCCTATCCCGGCCACATCCATCAGCTCCTCCTGGGGGATCCCAAGGCATTCCTAGGCCAGCCAGGATACATAATCCCCCCAGCATGTCCTGGATCTACCCTGAAGTCTCCTCCCAGCTGGTTGTCCCTGGAACACCTCCCAGGAGGCATCCTAACTAGATGCCTGAACCACCTCAGCTGGCATAATTCTGGCACAACTTGAACCCCATAAACAAACTGGACACACACAATTTGACCCAGGTTTAGGGTGGTGATTTGGGCATACAGAAGTAATTAGCCAAAGGAGACTATTTAGTATCCACATGCACATGCACATACATATAGAAACACGCATAAACTCATCTGTAAAATATTCCCAGGTTCACATAGCAAGTTGCATTAGTCAGCCTTTACCAAAACATATCACTATAGCTGTGATGTATATAAAAATTAAATATAGCATGTTATTACTCACTAGTATGTAGATTCTTGTGAGTATTTGAGTTGGTAAGCACTGGTAGTCTGCAGGTCTGCAGGCCTTTTATACAGCGCATATGCAGACAGCGTGTGTCTGCATATGCACATTCACTGCTGCCAGTCAGAGCACAAGACTAATGTGTTTCTATTACACTGGTGCCTGGCAGGATTTTCTGCCTTTGAGACCACTGTTGACGTAAAATGCTGCTGACGTCAGTGAATAAGAGTCAAGTGCTCCCCTGGTATGCCTCATAAAGCTGTGACGCGGCGTCTCCCAGGCTGACGCCAGCACAAAGACATTAGAGTGGCCTCTTGCCAGACACCCACCTCCATCTGCACCCCACTCTGAACCCCAGCGCTGGCCCAGCATTGTGCACCTGTCAGCAGGCAGAGAGGGCTTGTGAAGAAGGCCTTGCTGGATGTGACCTCCGTGGCTGTAGCCTGTAGGGTTCTGGCTGTCATTCTGATCTCTGGCTTTGAGCACGTTCAAGCTACTGGAAAGCACTTTAGCTACAATAAACAGTCTCTGTGTCTGTTTGTCTGCGGTCCCAAGAGATGGAAGCACTGCTTGCCATGATCCAATGTGAACAGTGCATGTCTGAGTGCTGTTCCTGCCTTGTTTTCATTAGTTTAATGCCCTGCTACAAGGTCAGTTAACACAAGGAAAAAGCCAGCATCCCTGAAATGTTTTATTTAATTGGTTTAGTGTTAAACAGATCCCACAGCTTAAGACCTCTCCCACACTGTGGTGTGATCCACATGGTAAAACTAATGAAGCTGCATCTTTCATTTTACCTTTGGGTTCTTCTGTGCTGTGATGCGATCTTCAACCATTTGTTTCTCTCTTTTTCTCCTTTCTCTTTGTGGTGTTTTGTGTGTGTGTGTGTGTGTGTGTGTGTGTGTGTGGGCGTGTGTGCCTCCAGGTTGCAGGCCAGCATGGGCACTCTGACTGTGTCATCAAGAGAGAGCAAGAGAAATGCATGGAAAAGATCGCTTCGGATGATCCAGGAAATGATCCAGAATTTGGTAGGTGTGTGTGTGTGTGTGTGTGTGTGAGAGAGAGAGAGAGAGAGAGAGAGAGAGAGAGAGAGAGAGAGAGAGAGAGAGAGATTATACAATTTATAGTGGAAAAAAAAAGAAGCAAACAATACAGACAAGACCTTCCCCGGTTATACCAATTAGAAAGAGAGGACCCAAGTCTTCCTCATTCCCCACTGAGCAGAACACTCCCCCTACTGCCCATTAAAGGGTGAAAACCTGGATGGCTGCTGGTAGCTGAGCCTTCAGCAGCCCTGTAAGAACATGGACAGGGTCCACATAGCCCACCAGCCCACCTGGCTCTTACAGCTCAGCCACATGGCTAGTTTAGCAGTTGCTGATATGTTTATGAGCGCATGAACACTTCCCTTTCTGGCTGGGTATTTGGGACCACAGACAAATAACTTAAAAGAAGAAAATAACACTCCCCCAAGCCCAAAAACCAACCCCTTAGCAACTCAAACAGACTCACGCTTTTGATGTATTCCCTCACACTAAATACTATTTTGTTTATGTTGTGGCAGCATTCAACAGGAGCTGGTTACAAAACAAGAATAAACACAGAGATTAATAGCGACACCAATTTCGGGGCTGCCGCACTAATGAGCGGGAGATAATTCTACAAATGGGAGTTGACTCTGACCTGTTTGTCTGCGAAGAGAGATCATTAGATAGACTTCACAGTTTGCTTGTGAAATTGGGGTGCGTGTGTGTGTGTGAGAGAGAGAGAGGGAGAAAGAGAGAGAGAGAGAGAGAGAGAGAGAGAGAGAGAAAGGGAGAGAGAGAGTCTTTTGTGTGCATGCTTTGTAGAACAAGATCAATGTAGGTCCAACAGAGAACCTCAACAAAACAAATTAATTATGGCATCACACTCTGACTCTATTTCCAATGAGTGGGTGAAAATGTCTCCAAATGGACAGCATCTTATAATTATCTGAAAGTTACAGATCTGACAAAACACAGAAAAAAAATATATTTTCCTAATTTATCCTTGTGTAGTCTGTCCATCCAGAAAGTCTCTGTGTGATTTGGCAAGGTTTCCTGAATCCAGTGACCTTCCCTGTATTCTGGCACTCCAATACAATGGGGCAGGATGGTTTTTTTTTTTTTGTGGAGCTCACACCTTCAAAAATTTACATATAAAAAAAATCAACAGCAACAGCTCAACAGCACAAACAATGACACGCATAACCCAAATAATCCACAGCTCTTGGAGACGATGAGTTTCAGTGGAAGATATTTCTTTTTTATGCTGAAGAACCAGTAAATTGTATCGACTCATCCCAAATGAGCACAAATCCTATCTGCATCTCGTTCTTGTTGGAGACAGACAGATACAAATGTGTGTTGGGAAATATGTCCTGTTTTCCATAATGGGTGAACTATTCCTTTTAAGTGCAAGCTGACCAGTGAGCGAGTGAGTGACAGGTGTCTCCCTCTGTGCCTCCATGACAGATCTGATGATGGATAAAGGGTGGAATAAACTGAGACAGGGTCATCATCCCTTCAAGAATGACAGCCAGCCCCTGATACTGGAGAACTGGCTCTGCACACCCCTACCACTATGTTTTACTCCCTAGAGTCCCTTCACTATTGATTCTGGCCTTTGCAGTCGCAATAACTGAGTAATGCTCAGCGCAGCAAGTATGGATTTATATTATAAGCGGCTCCTTGTTATTAAGGTTGTAAATCCTTCAGAGCTTTAAAATGAATTTCTTGGAATTTGTAGATCTACACTGGTGTATCTGAAGGGTCTTTGTGATAATGTACCAGGATTAAATTGGAGATAATTATAGTAACCCTCTTCAACTGTTTTTTGTGTTTGTATCAGCTTAAAAAATTTTTTTTTGAGCATCATGCCATGTCGTCACGCTGAATCACCCCTCTCTCTCGGCACTCCAGTGAAGTGTATAGCTGCTTATCTTGCAGTTCTGCTTTATGTGACTGATATGGAAACACAGTGACCTTTTTCATACACATACTGTTAAGTAATGCTGAGGACAAAATCCAGCTGGATGGGTTGTTGTGTGTGTGAGAGATAGCATCATGGTTGTGAATCTCATGATAGTCTGGCAAGGTCACCAGCAGTGCGCCAGCATATGCTCACACTTATTAAATTAAATGTCTCTCAACCTGTACTACGTGAAATCCATTCGTAGCCTGAACAAGCCAACCAGCTTCCCTCTAATGTCCTTGAGATGGGAGTGTAAATTAATGATTTGGGTTGTCAACCTGGCATTTGACCAATATCTTCAGTTCATTCCCATTTGACAATTTCCAGTTAGCAGAGAAATAGCACAAATCCAGTGAAAAAATACTTGCCATGGGTCAGACTAAAATAAATTACTTTAAAGGATTACAAAATGGATTAAATCAATTCATGTTTGCATCAGATGCATGAATGAAAAAGCCAGTTGCAGTGGTAAATTTTAACATGTATTTGCCACCTGCTGGAGAGAGTTGGCAACACAATTTCACACCAATAAGATGCTGTCAGTGAAAATTAATCAGCAAGAACAGATTAAATCTTTTTTTCTTTATGGAAGCAATTTCTTATCTTAAGGTTTTACAGATAAATCTCAGCATCCCCCCACCCCCCCACCCCCCCACCCTCCCACCCCCCAAATGGCCACAAAGTGTTTTGGAATGAAAGCCTTCACATGTTTCTCTGTCTGTCGTGTTCCCAGGGTGCACATGGATGTGGGACAACCTGACATGTTGGCAGCCTGCCAGGATTGGTGAAGTGGTGGAGGTCAACTGCCCTGAGCTTTTCTCCGAGTTCATGAGCGAAGAAGACTATGGTCAGTTAGAAATGGCAGCAGGAGCTGGGATCAGCCACTTAAGCAGAATTACCATTTGAAATGATTGCGGTCGATTTCATTCTATGATATGAGATAATTTGTTCACACTCCAAAGAACAAACACCTGTCTCTCTCACAGTGCTGTGTACTTTGTGGTGCTGAAATGTAAGTCATTGGTGACTACACACAAAGTTTGTTAGATTTAATTGAAATGTTGATTCAAGGAAACTGAAGAATGATGGATTTAGAATTTGAAGAGCGCTATTATATTAAAATGAAGATTTGTTTATGTGTGTCTGAATGTGCGTGTGCCTTGAAGTTGCTGATTGCTGATATTTTGTGATCATAATCAACGTCTTTAAATTTGGCTTGGAAAAAAAAAAACACATGGGCAGCTCTAACTGACTTCTGATATCAGCAGCATCAGAAAAGACTATCTGATGGAACATCAGTTGTATCCCCTTTGCCAAAATAAGCCATTATCACATAAACTGTGTTGTGTTCACAGAGCTGGGGAAGGTGAGCCGTAACTGCACTGAGTTTGGCTGGTCGGAGACTTTCCCCCACTATGTAGACGCCTGCCTCTTCGATGAAGGCAACAGCAGTCATCCGGTAAGTGTATCAGTGCATAAGTAAACTCTGGGTCACTGTACACTATGCTGTATCTATTTATCAGTTCTTACACTGACAGGTTTATTTCTGTTCCTGGTGTTTCATATTTAGGATATGTACTATGTGTCAGTGAAGGCTCTGTATACAGTGGGCTACAGCACCTCCCTGGTCTCCCTCACCACGGCCATGGTCATCCTGTGCAGGTTCAGGTGAGGCATTTCAACTTGGATCATTGCCTGCCACTGTTGGTGTTGGTGTACAGCAGGATGTGCTGTTGAGGAAACACCAACCAGCAGAGTAACAGTTTATGTTGATCTAGTGCCTTTAAAGGTTTTACACAAGAATTTGTATCTGTGGCAAGGAGATGCCAACATGCTAGTGTGTTCCTCAGCAAACATTGTCTCTTTTTGGTGGAAGATTTTGTAATTCTTTGGAAACGTTAATGACATTTAATTCCATCATATTTTTTGAGTTTTGCTTTTATTGGAGACTGGCCTCTGTGGCCAGTGCAAGAGGACGCTTTGGAAACTCTATGGTTTAAGTTTAAGCTTTTCTGACCCTGGTGTTCTTGTTGGTTAATGGATGGTTTCCCACACAGGAAACTGCACTGTACCAGGAACTTCATCCATATGAACCTCTTTGTGTCTTTCATCCTGAGAGCCATTTCTGTCTTCATCAAAGATGGTGTGCTTTATGCCAAGGAGGACAGTGAACACTGCTTCATACACACTGTGAGTGACACAATATGCATACACACACAGTAGACTCTATTGTTGTTATTGATAGGTAGTCAGTGATTTGTCAAAACATGACAAGGAATCTCACACTGGAAAAGGATCCCTCTGATCTTTTACTTAAAAAAGTAGTAGTCCAAAAATGAACAGCCTAGGCATGAGGGAAAACACATAAAATACATTTATGACATGGGCTGCAAGACCCTTCATATGACCTGAATGCAAACAATTCTTTCAGCCAATGTAATAAAAATGTATTTTTTCACTCCAATGGATTACATTGTATTTTTTTTTTTTTTTTTTTTTTTTTTTTTGGATCACAGGTCATTAGAGTTCATTTTTCAGTTGATTTTTTTTCTAGCCAGTGAAGTTTTTCCACTGTGAGTTAGAGTCTACTGTTCCCTTCAAAGAGCAACTGTCTCTTTGTATCAAATGCAAGATGTGTTTTTTCTCTGTCCTTAAGAATTTGTTGGTGTGCTGCTACTTTCTTTTTCTCTATTCTGTTTCTTCTCACATTTTCCCTAAACTCCATACTCACCAAGAGAAATTTGTCCCTCTTCTAAAAATAGGCTCTTGGCGATTAAATTAGATACATGCATACCCCTTCCAAAACACACTTTAGTCAATCATTATTGTCTTTGCTTTCTCTTTGAAGGTGGAGTGTAAGGCAGTGATGGTGTTCTTCCACTACTGTGTCCTCTCCAATTACTTCTGGCTGTTCATTGAGGGCCTGTATCTCTTCACTTTACTGGTGGAGACCTTCTTCCCTGAGAGAAGATACTTCTACTGGTACATCATCATTGGATGGGGTGAGACATTTACCATCAGGTCCTGAAGCTTAATTTTGATCATCATCTGATAAGCGATACAATCTCTGTATGTTAACGCGTATATTTTATTAATTGCATGATTTGTGTTGCATCTAGGAACGCCAACAGTCTGTGTGACAATATGGGCGGTGTTAAGACTGCACTTCGATGACATAGGGTATGTTATGGACCACAGATGGACAAGTTTGAGGTTGTCTTTATATGTGCTGAATGACCGGTTTGATGAATGATTGCATATTCTATGACTTGCTCTCCCAGGTGTTGGGATATGAATGACAATGCTGCCATCTGGTGGGTGATAAAAGGACCTGTGCTAGCCTCGATTATGGTGTGTTTCCAGTTGTCCACTGTTTAAGAAACCTGAACATAAAACACTTTTCCAAAGGCAACTGTGTTCAGTGAATTTAATCGATTTTTACATTATATTCTCCCACAGATAAACTTTGTTCTCTTCATTGGCATCATCATCATCCTTGTCCAGAAGCTGCAGTCCCCTGACATTGGTGGAAATGAATCCAGTATTTACCTGTCAGTAATGCTTGTTTTTATATTTATCTTTGCTGCCTGGCATTGAAACAAAATGTTGCACTTGTCTTTTGAATGTTAAGCTTGAGATCTGAGATGATGAGATCACATAACTGTATTTTCATATTACATACGTTTCATTGCTTGTATGCACACTGGGGCTGGCTTGTACTCAAACTAGGACAGCACTCTGATATTAATTATAAATTTATTCCACACATGGGGCAGATGCCATCTTCAGCGTGCCAGAAGTGACATGAGACGTCTGGCACGCTGAAGGAGGCTGTCTTAATTAATTAATTTCAGAGTGCTGCCCTGGTCTTGTATTATCATCAGCACCCAGTTTTATTTTGTTAGCTCATTTCTATGCATCTCTTGTGTTCAACCTACAAATACTTCCATTTATGCTGTGCTGCAAACTACCTTCAGATACAAATTGCACTGAGATGAAATGTGTAACTGAAATCATTGAGAAAAAGTGTTGTTGTAGATGTGTGTCTTGCTCATAAGCAGCGTCCTGTAAGTTGGTCCTTTCTTGAGCATGTGGTGTGTGTGTTACTTGGCAGGAGGTTGGCCCGCTCCACTCTCCTACTGATTCCTCTGTTTGGCATCCACTACACTGTGTTTGCCTTCTCCCCGGAGAATGTCAGTAAACGAGAGCGCCTCGTGTTTGAACTGGGCCTTGGATCCTTCCAGGTGACTGTTTTTCCGTAGCTTTCTTGCAGAGAATTGGTTTACACAGTGAATGTACATAATGTGGAAAACGTAACAGATAATGGAAGACAGACTGGGATGTAAGTGGTATGATCATAATCATCACATTGTAACATAATAATATATTGTGATTACAGCGACTGCAGCATGCATGTTTAACAATGTTGAAACCAAAACACCTGGAAAGCGAATTTATCTAATAATTCATTTACTTAACTTTTACTGTTGTTGCAACCAAAATTTTTTTTAAAAGTTGCATTATATACACCTAGCTCCTACGATGCATGTAAAGAACACTAAGGAAATAATTGTAAAATATAAGCAAATATTAAGATGGTTAAATGTTTTCAATCTAAACAGCTATTGATTGTATGTATGTATGTATGTGTGTATGTACATATGTATGTATGTATTTATTTATGAATGATATTGTATTGTCTGTGTCCCTTCAGGGCTTTGTTGTGGCTGTCCTCTACTGCTTCCTGAATGGAGAGGTAAATCCCCTTTAACACAAATAAATTGCCACAGTTACACATTTGTCCTATGAATGTGTAATTTATAAAATATGTAGAAAATTTATACTGAAAGCATCAGCTCCACAGGAAATATTGTGTCTTAAGACCTAAACTCAGAATACACACACATGAAGCTTTAATGAGTATGCACATTATGTAAGACAGAGACAAGATAGATATTGAGGAACAGAGAGCTTGTGTCTTTCCAGCAAGGTCCATTAATAATGACCTTGTGAAGTATATCCCTCAAGGTGCAATCGGAGATCAAGAGGAAATGGCGCAGCTGGACGGTGAACAGATACTTTGCTGTGGACCTGAAGCACCGGCATCCTTCGCTGGCGAGCAGTGGGGTGAACGGGGGGACGCAGCTGTCCATCCTGAGCAAGAGCAGCTCTCAGATCCGCATGTCCAGCCTGCAGGCCGAGACCCCGGCCACCTGAACGGCAGCCAAGGGGAGGCCCTGTCCAGCAACGGTGACACCTTCACAACCGGACCTGACACTACCAACCTCACCTCACACACCGTGGTACCCATGACCAGCCTCAACAACCCATTCCCAAACCTTCACCCTAACCCTTACCCAGACACAAGCATAATGGAAACCCAACTCTCCTCCGACAAGCTCGAGCCAGCTGGAACCAAGCCCCAAACCTGCCCCGAGCAGCCCTTAGTCTGACCTAAAGGACCCTGAAACATGACCAAATCTGACCCCGATGTGCCAAATCCAATATCCGTCCACAACTTTAGATCCTGTCATGACCCGCCACCCTTGACCTGGTTCAGGTGCAGCTGGAATCCAACCCAAACTCAGAGTTCCCATTTGTGAGCAGCCTGTTTTTTGCGTCGGGCATTGCATTCGTCAACCCTGTCACAAATCTACTGAGTGGGTCGGCAACACGCAGGACAAGCATAGATAATGTTCTGTACATATCATTGTGTTGTTGTTGAAAGGCTTCCGGTGCTTTATGTTGAGTAGCACAGGTGGACCACTGTATCGCTACAGCTACAGTAGAGAGCTTCTGTCCTCTATGGCCAGTCACTATAATCATTCCATTCTGTCCAAGGAGAGGAAGTTATTTAGATTCTTCCTTCACCCTTCCCTGAAAGCCTGTTTTAGTTTGATGAAAATGCTGTTAGACTGTACCTACATAGTATCTCTCTTTTATACCATCGTGTGGAACAAAAAATGTGAAATAACTGATTCAAACCAGAGGTAACAGAATGGGTAAGCTAATGTAAATACCTTAATTCAACCAACCAACCAAGTAGCCAATTCCTGGTTTTGGTAAATAAGTTGCCAGGAATTCAGTGGATGAGAGTTTACCCTCTTGTCAATATTTGAAACCGGTCAAGTGAAACATTCTGGCTTCAAGCAGACCCTAATGAGGCCAGAACTCATCTCTTCTGAGTCACAGGATCCATTGGTGCAAATAATTCATCTAACTGAGCTTGTGTGCTGATAGGAAAACGACAGTGAACCATGTCGTCTCTTAAAACACTGCAGTGCTTTCGATCTATGATGCTGTGCATGAAAGTTTGGTGACATTGTCAGCCTACAGTGTAATTTCCACTGGCACATGCCACCTTATCCTGGATAAGCTGTGACTGCTGTAAAAGAAAAAAAAAAAAAATGAGTATGAAGATGCTTTCACAATCCTGCCGTACTGAGGAATGTCAAAGGAGAATTTCATCTGGATGGGAAACAGGTGGAATCAAGCAAAGCTGTATTTATGAGGAAGAAGAGAGAGAGATTTTCTACAGTTGCTCAAAATGCCAAAAAAAAAAAAAAAAAAAAAAAAAAGAACATTCAACAAGTTAGATGCTTGACTCAAAGGATCTTCTTTGGATGTGCACACAATGCTAAGGTTTGGCAACTACGACCACAAACAACCTCCTCAAATCTTAGCACTGGAAGAGAGAGGTGTGAGAAGATGCCTTGAGTGCTCTCTAGTTTTAAACAGCCGTTAGTACAGAAAATGTCAACGAAAATGTACTCATGACTGGGCATTATGAGTCCAACTGCTTGCATGAATTGCATTTACTGTCCATGTGATTTTGTTTACTTTTTTGTATGAACTTACAGTGTTATTTGGATATTGAATTTGTTGAATGTTGCTTTCTTTCTTTCTTTCTTTCTTTCTTTCTTTCTTTCTTTTTATAAATGTAATTTCATCATTTTATGGGCTGTTGTGGAGGCAATGCATTCTGCTAGTTTTTCTTGTCTCTTTTCAAAGCAGAGCCTCATCAGCAACCTATTGCAGGTAATTTCAACACTGTATTGGTCTAAGTGAAGCTTTAGACCAGTGGAAACACCACATCAGATGACATTTTGTTTGGGTAAAATTTCCTGAGTTGTTTCCAAAAAGATGACCATTTGAATTGTCAGTTTTAAGTTATAATTGAATGGGGATTAGGCTTTTTTTCACCCCCCTCTTATACCTTTTAGAATCTCTGTCTTTCTGCAGCAGTTGTTTATGGTAATAATCCTTATGTTTGAAAAGATGAATACTGATATGGATGTAACTTTTGGAGATGGACTTTTAACTCGGGGGTAATTCTTTCATTCCAAAGATGAATAATCGACTCCTCACTGGGTTTGCACGGCCGTATCTGTTTGCAAAGGCTGAGTTAGCTTTGCGACTGATGTCACTGCAGATTTTATCTTTTGGTCTGACTAAACTATCCTCTGGATCCCAATGTTCTATTCTACTTTGTCTCCAAAAGTGCCTTTACGCACAAAACTAAGTATTTTGACTTCTGATTTCTGTCTTTAATTTAAAAAACAAAAACAAAAAAAACAAAACAAAACTGCAAAGTATATAACAATGTGGTTTAACAAAGTGCTTTTATGATGTTAGACTAAATCAATATTTAAAACCTGGAGGCCTTCAAAGTACTTTTAACTCATCTTTGTTTAAGATGAGCACAACCTATGACCGATTACCATTTTGAATAAACCAGTGTTATGTTGAATATAAATCAGTTATTGTTTGTGTATACTGTATCACACACACACACACACACACACACACACACACACACACACACACACAAGTGCGCGCACACAAACACACACACACATACACACACAAATGGTTAATTGTTTTAGTTCCCTTGCTGTATCATTGCGGGCACATCCTAATTCAATAATGGGACAGTAATGAGAATAAAAGTCCCATAGAACTAAATCACAAAGAGAAGTCTGTGTATAATATTCCTCATATTATGTGCTCTTTTCTCTTCTAACAATTAAGAGGGCAGAAACCATTTGGTTTAACCACACATGTCGAAATGCCTTTCTTTATCCGCATATTAGAATTAGTAAAAATGGCAAAACAGCAACACAATTCTTTCGATTATTTGATCAAAATAAACAGTTGCTGTTTATTTTCCGGATACCGCTTTCTAATGACTGGTAAAGAGAAATAAAGTAAACTAAAAAAAATACAATAAAATAAAAAAGCAGGTCCTCAGTTAGACGCTCTGTGAATGTTGAGTTTTTCCTCCTTATTTGCTGTTTAACTCAGTTCACACCATGCAAAGGTGTAGAATGAAAAAAGAAGGGCTGACCGGAAAAAAAGTATTGTCCATCGTTCTGTATATGATACAGTACTTTGTCTGGCCTGAAATAATATTGGCCCACATATAACAGCAGCTATAAGGGGGCCCTGTTTCAACCTCTCTCCCTGTTACTGAGAAAGGGCTGGACAAACACAATACCTGCTCTGGTTCAGTCGAATGTTTAGCAGTACACAATGGAGTTCATTAGAAACATTATGACAATCTCACCAGGTCATGAGAATATTATGTTTGCATAGTAATGTACAGGACTATTTCCTTAGTGTTAAAATGGGAGTTGGAGCCTTATATTGCCAGTACTATTTTGATGTCAAACTAAGATGTTATCATCATCATTATTATTACTATTATTATGATTATAGTAAACAGTATATTCATTTGAACCTGTTCTTTTGAAATATGAAGTAGTTAGCTGAAGTGTTTGACTAAAGATGTGTAGCCTCCGTCGTGGCTTCTGGTCTAAATTTATTCTGCGGTTTAGATGTGTGAGACAGAAATAAGCTGCCAACATTGTACCTTGTAAAACTGAATTTTCCCGTGATTCAAAGTGAATAGCAGTCATTTAAATTTTGCGCTGTGATTGTTCTCATGCGTTTGTTTTTTTTTTTCTTCTTTTTTTTTTTTGGTGATAGTGCTTGTTACAGCCTATTGTAATGCCTCTATACTCTCTTGTAGGCTGATGCATGCATGTTAAATGGTTTGATCTCATTTGACCGGCAGATATACTCACAAGGGAGGGTAAAGTTTATAGGCCAATAAGGGAATTTGAGCTGTGTCCTTGTTTTCTATGCTAATCATATTCACTGTAATGAGTGGATGAGCCGATTTAAAACGAAGGAACACAGACATTGGGTCTCAACTGTGAATGATTTACATAACTGTAGCTCTTTCCCCTCATGGATTTTTACTCACCATGTACCATGAACATGTTTCCTTTGAATGGTAAATCATTTCAGCAGTTCACTGACATGAGGAAAAGCAAAGTGCCATAAAAACTGCTGAGTTTTTCTTTTTTCTTTTTTTTAAACAAATTATTATGACTACACTATTACTGAATAACATGCAAGAAATAGCTTGGGATTCAATTTTTTTTTAGCTTTTGATGGTGGTAACCTTTATTTAATTGCATCATTGCACTGATTGCCTGTTTGAATCAGTAAGCAAGTCATTTGTGGGGACTGAATTAAATTGGACTCACTGGTCTGTGTACTGATGGCTGAATGTAAAAGTAACTTTTGTACAGGAAAGTCTGCAATGCTCATCTGTGACTGCAGCTTGCCCCTGTCAGGTCATGAACTCATCTTTTTTTTCATTTCATCTCTTTCACTGCACTGATGCTATTTTATCCTCTTGTTTTGGTGTACATATTAGAAGGGTTTTTGTACATTATGGAATTATCAACATTAAATGTTTTTAACTTGTTGGCTCAATGTTATTGTATTTTGTTAGTATCGTAAACATTCATACGTCCCGTAGTATTATGCGCAGTTTATCTCCCCCAGATCCCACAAGAAAACACCAGACCAGAAACTTCCATTCATGTAGTACACCGGAACCTGGAAAGGAAATACTGCACTTTAACTTTTGACTTTTGCAAGAAAGAGAAAGACATAACACTTCCATTGTCCACGCTGGCAACATAGCTGCATGTAATCCAAAGAACAAAGTCACGACACAAAAAGCTCTCCATCAAAGAGATCAAATCCAAAGTGCTCAATCAATATCATCCACTCACTTGCTGGCTGCACAAAGTTACAGTCGATACAAGCTTTGTTCATTTCAGCACAATGTTCTTGTCAAAATATGAATCAATATAACACAGAAACACATCCATTATGCTGCTCAAGGCATAGAGTCAAGCTTGTGGTATAGTATCACAATCTCAAATATGTGATTCTGTTACAAGGTCACACTGATACTGAAATAAGGTTCAATTCAATTGAACTGATGAGAAACAGTGGGTCATATAGTAAAGGCACTCTTGTGGTCAGAAGCTGAATAATCTTCTTTTCCCTTCCATCCAATATAAATATGCATTGCCTCCCAGACAACGCATGGACAGAAATATTAAAATATTGATTCAAGACATAGATATTTAGATAGTATGAGCCAGCAGCTTGTAAACAGCTTGTCTATGTGTTCCCAAAATAATTATTAAGAGAAAAATAGGTTCTGGATTAGTATTAGCTGAGAATCAATAACTATGCATCGCTAAACCATTGATTGACTGAACACCAAATAAAGAAATGTACAAATCTCTCTGCATTTGCAATATTACAGCATATGAGAACACAATTTCAATTATTTACTTTGAATGTTATTTCACACCATAGAATCCACACACTCAGTGTTATTTCATGTATGACAAAAAACAAAACAAAACAAAACAAACAAACAAACAAAAAAACCCTATAATTAACAAATGCATTATCTTGTCTGAAAAAGGTCACTGACAGCCTTTTGGTATGGTGTATTCTTTGTGAATATTTTTTTTTTTTACAGTAGCATGGTCATTGTATTTGGTAGCAGTGTCCAATTCTGATGTATGAAATGTAGAACTCCCATAAAATACAGGGAATCTTGTGCAGGTCTATTTACATTATCACACAAAGACATAAAAACCACATTCTGAGGAATAAATAGCTTTTACAGTTTAGTGCTCCAGATGTGCGCTAGTGCACTGTGCAACATGTTGCATGCAGAGCCATTGATAAAGAGGTTTTGGCTGGATCATAAAATGGGCATGTTGTCCTTAACACTAAGAAGGCTGTAAATCTGTAAAGAGAAAAAAAAAAAAAAAAAAAAAGGATAGTCCTCCACAACACGACCATACTGGAATGCCCAATGCTCAAGAAACAAGGTGGCACTGAATCACTCAAACAAAAGTGATTGACCTGCATTGTTTGTGGAATTAAAATGACTGCTGGTGATGTCCAAGCTCCTTAATGTATGCCACTAGCTGGATGTAACCTTAGTGATGAATGTTAAAGTCATCATGGAAAAAATAACATCTGTGCTTCTCTAAAAAAAACACTGAGAAGTAACCATGGAGCAATTAGTACAGGAATCAACAGTATGCCATTTCATACAATTTATCGGTCTACGTTTTGTTGGGATGAAATTGAAATCTTGGTCATGATCCTTGACATTTAAAACACAGAAAATGTAGTTAATGCAGCTGTACTTTTTTGCGCAGTATGAGTCAGAAGCTCAGTTATTAGTCATTAAGGTGACCAGTTATGATTTTTGACGAACACAAAAGGACATCGAAGATACAACCTGTCTTTTCTCTAATGACACTAAAACAGCCTTTATAAGTTCATTTTAGCAGCAACCCAAACACAGAATAATCGATGCTATGAGGAGGAGCCTTCACGGAAAATGTGTGATGATGGAGATTAGTAAAAATTATAAATTACTGAGTAGCAAATTTTGCAGACCAGGTTGGATTCTGCAAAAGCACTGTTTCTCCCACAGCAAAATGTATCTCAAACATTCAGCAACTTTCAGGATATGCGTTTTGGTCCCTGGCTCAAGAGGTCACCAAAAAAAGCAACAGGAGGTGTTACGGGCAAATGAAGGACTGGGCTGGAGCTGGCTGTTTCTCACACAGATGAGACAGTACTGGGTGCAGCCGTGTGTGTGAGTGCGTTTGTCTCTGAGCCCGGCTGTTCTTTGGGGCTGGACTTGTCCAGAACAGAGATCTGTGTGACGGTGCTGCTCTCAATGAACAAAGTACGTCGTCTTTTACTGTAGCTCAGATAGCTCTGCGTCTGCCATTTCCAGAACCTCTTCTTCAGTTCTGCCTGCACCTTAACACACACACACACACACACACACACACACACACACACAAACATACACAGAAATGTGAATTCATAAAAGCAAAGTTCAAGTACAAGTGTATACATGTAAATAGTCATACAAGTAATCAGTGCTCCAGATGCTGGGTGGAAGTGTTTTCCCTCCTCTCTTTCTACCTCATCTTCACTCTAACACTAACCATAACAATTACTTGAGTTACAAAATAAATACAGATTAATTTTGCACTCCTTAGCTAATCTTGTTGACTGCCTCCTCAGCACGAATGCCAGGTGCTTTACATACCTCTCCATTCAGGAAACAGTAGAGCAGGGCCACAACAAATCCCTAGGAAACAGAAGCATAATGTCCAAAACTCCTTCATTATTTACATGATGCACCACATACTTTCATAGGAAATTAAGTGTGCTTGTTTTTATTCTGTCTTTTAATTGCCTTTTTTTTTTTTTACTTACCTCTGTGTTCTCTTTTGTTTTCTGCATTGAAAATTCCAAATGTACATAAAAAAAATAAATAAAATAAAGACAAAGCTAACTCTCTCACGAGCGCCACACATACCTGAAAGGATCCCAGTCCCAGCTCTATGAAGATGCGTGCCTCCGCTCCTGTGTTTTCTGGCAGAAAGGCAAATACCATGTAGTGCATCCCAAACAGAGGGATGAGAAATAGCGTGGATTTGGCCAGTCTCCTGCACATACACACCATTGGAAAAGAAACACTGTGTGACTGCATTCATTTATGTGCATGCATGTGTATGTGTATGTGTATGTGTGTGTGTGTGTGTGTGTGTGTGTGTGTGTGTGTGTGTGTGTGTATCTTACATGAAGTGACTGGTCTCATTGCCACCGACACCAGGAGACTTGAGCTTCTGAACCAGAATGCGGATCACATTGACAAAGATGATGAAGTTCACCTACATTTTGCAAAAAGAAGAGGCGTCAGACATGCTGTGTGCAGAGCACCGTGGCATTTGTAAAACAGATGAATTGCAAGATGTTTTTGTTTGTTTGTTTGTTTGTTTTGGGGGGGATTGTTGGATGTTTGCTGCACTGATGCCTCACACCAGTTAAAAATGATTTCCTATTGTTTGGTTACACTTTATTTGGACTGTTAAATGTTAATATTTAATTTAGCATCAACTTCACTATCAGTTACGTTTCTAAAATGAATAAATATTGACGCTTCATATCAACTTCATATCGGTCCAATGTAAATACTCATTTTACCAACTTTGTATGTTAGGTTTACATAGTAAGTTCATATATTCAAAGCAAACACAGAAATCGTGTCGCTGGTAGCGTGACAGACCACAGTGGCTGCTGCAGACTAGATGCAAGATGCAGGATAAATTCAAGATGGGGAACTTCTATAATTCCTCAGTAGCTACTGCTGTAATCGTTCTGTTGGCCACCCACCAGCAGTGATGTAGTTATTGGCCCTTTTATGATCCACCAGATGAAGGCCACATCTGTGTCATCCCAGCAGCTATGACAGACAAGAAGAATTAATAAGACAAACACAGCAGAATGAGAACTGCAGTATGGTCTGTTCCCACCAAAGACCAAGGCCTTGTATACTCACAACTACCATCCGCTGTCCACAGCCAGTAAAGGGTGCTTTAGATATTGCCATGCAAATCCTTGTAAGCTACTTCTTTCTAAGTCAAATACATGGATTATCTTTTCCCCTTAGATCGCTCTGAGGATTTTGGCTTTGGTTTCATGGCTGTATCTTCAACAGTTGTGAAGATAATTGGTCGGCAAACACATATACAAACCAAAGCGCATGCGCACACACACACACACACACACACACACACACAGTATAATAAATCAGACTGACCCAGTGAACACAGTAAACTCCGCACAGATTGTGTCTAGTCACAACAATAAAAAAGAGGCACTTGAACTGCCTAATGCCCCACTATAATCACCATTGATACAATAAGGAGTCACAGCAGTTTCAAGAAAATCTGCGTTTCCTCATTAATATGCAAATTTATGCATCAAGGAACTCCCAAATCTAATCAGAATTTCTATTCTCTAGGAGGAACCTGTGCTGTCAACTTGAAGTTTCTGTCATGTGTTGTGTTCACAAGATGAGTACATTCATCCGCTGTATATTCACAGGATATTTTGCAGGATTTCTGACAGCTAATGTAGCACCTGCACTGATACTCACCCCCTGTTATCATAGAAGTTTCGAGTTAGGATCCACGCTGTTATGATTGTGGTCGGGAGACCTGGGAGGCAGGAGCACAGTGACATGGTTGTAAGTGGCAAAGAAGAGAATCACCAGTATGGATATGAGATAAGAGAGAGAGAGAGAGAGAGAGAGAGAGAGAGAGAGAGAGAAAGAGAGAGAAATGCATATATATCCCATGTATGTTTTGCAATAATACAACTGCTATATGTAATTAACTGTCAAAATAACTACAACAAGACTAGGCCAGCCCGGTTGATGCTGAATCTGCCCTGCAGCTTGCATCACTTCTACTCCGCTATTCCACATTCATAGCTTATGTGTTTGTGTGTAGGTGCACAAGTATGAATTTTCACAAAATTGAGCATGGGGCAGAGGCAACAATGCCTATGCTGTGTCACTCTGATCACTTTAGCCCACTAGACAGCCTCTCTACACTTTGAACACCTCCCTGCAGGAAAGTACAGTTCATAAGCTCTCGGTGCATGTCATTTTATTATTCTGGAGCTTTTCAATGTGGTCTGTAGTAACGTCGTATTTAACAAGTGTTTGTTTGGCTTGACTCTGTCATCAGTGTACCAGAATGACCTAACTAGCTAGCCTGAGCAAATATAAACAATGGTGTCTCAAGATAAACCGCGGTCATGGTGAATACTCCTGCTGAACACGTTGTCAATTCTTTTATCCATAAAGTCTAAAATTGTATTGTATTCTAAAATTGTAACTCTGCAAGAAACATAATCTGTCTGTCGGGAATTGGAGACCATTTTGATACATGCTTGAAGTTCTAACTTACTTACTAGATAACGATTTGTTGTTCATTGACAGAGAGAGAGAGAGAGAGAGAGAGAGAGAGAGAGAGAAAAATCAAAACAAGAGAGTGGTGGTATTGTGGTATCTTGGTATCAAGAATAGCACCCACCCCAGCCAATAACTATGTACCACCAGAAGTATTTCCTCTGGGAGACGAAGGTGAGAGCCAGCAGGGTCTGCAGGTACATGCCTTCCACCAACAGCCAGAAGTAGTTGGCCAGGATACTGAACTGGAAGAAGGCCACTGCTGATTTGCAGGATGTCTGCAGCACAACACAATAGCCACAACTGGTGTTAGACTATGGATCTCACTTAGCTGCAGTGTCTGTAACGACCTTCCCATTCAATTGTAGAGAGCTCTTTAATGATAATAAGATTGGAGAAATGGATGATAATTGCAGAAGCCTGGTCCTAATCTAACCCTTTATATGAAGGGCTTCGATTATCTGCTTGTCAGGACATCAACGCAGTGTGTGCGTGAGTGTGCGCATCTGCATGAGAATTACAATTATCTGATTTCTAAAATGACATCTAAACAAGAAAGCCAGTTTCTACAGTCGGGGTAAGTAAGGGATTAAGAGAAATGAGTTAGATTAAGACAAAAGGGGCTAGAGTTCTCCTGGAGAAACCCAATTATTGTGCTATATATACCCTAACAGCAATGTCTGAATGTTTTTTTTTTTAAGTCAGCCTATGTGCATTGGGATAAAATTCACTGAAGATTAATTTTATGTCAAAGTTATGTCTGATGAAAATATAACGACACAGCAGTCACTGTAACAGTCTGGGGAAGGTCAGAAGCTGGGGGGAAACATGGTTATTGGGGGAGTATATACAGGAATTTTCAGGTAGCATATAAACATGTTGAGTGGTTTCTTGCCATAACTTGGTTACTCACAATAATCTTTTAATATCTTCTTGTGTGCATGTAAATGTAGTAAATGTGCCTTGGCATGGATTATACAAGTCTCTCGAGCTTTACTGAAGGGAAGGAGCACCACTCTTTCAAAAAGATACTGTGCACAAAGAAGGGTATTACAGTAGGGCTGGAGTGCATAAATCCTTCATTACAAAGACAAATGCACATTTGAGAGTTCAGTGGTGCAAAAAAACCTAGGTACTGGTAACAGAGATGTGGAGAAAAGTAATGTGGTCAGATGAGTTACCCTTCACCATATTCTGAGCACCACCAAGAGAACGCCACAGGCCTGAATGGTTGACCCCTACAGTGAGGGGGCAACTCAATCCAAACTTATTCTGAGTGATCAGCTTTCTCCTCTGATGAAAGATTTCTATCCTGATGGGAGTGGTCTCTTTGAGGATGACAACGCCTTCATCCAAAGGGCACAAGGGCTCAGTGAATAGTTTGGTGCAGATGAAAATGATGTGTATGGTTGGTATACACATCATATAGCATTCCCAGTCACCAGATGTCTACCCAATTGAACACCTATAGGAGATTTTGGACTGACATGTTAGACAGTGCTCCCCACCACCACCATCAAAACACCAAATGAGGCACTATCCTTTTCCATCCCTGCAGTATCGTTCACAGATTTTTAGAATCTACACCAAGCAGCACTGAAGCTGTTCTGGTGGCTTGCGGTGGTCCAACACCTTACCAAGCCACATTATGTTGTTATTTTCCTTTAATTTGTCACCAGTATACGAGTGTGAGGACATCTGCATGATACCATGGTGGCCACTGAAAAGCTTTGGAGCTATCGCTACCAAATAGAAGTGCTTTCACTTTGTCATTAATCTTACCTAACACCCCCTCCACCCCCCACCCACCCCACCCGCCATCAGCATCAAGCCTGCTTCCTCTGCCATAATCACAATTTTCTACTCCTCTTATTTTCATGCCTTGCTTTCTAATCTATCTATCTGGCCTCAATGAGCAAGATTTACTCGGGCTGGTGGCTCTGACAGAGCGCAAAAGATCTTTCTTTCTCTTGGACTGTATGGACCTTTTCACACCCTGTCTCACATCCTCGCTAATGAGTCACAATGCTGTGCTGACAGGAGTCCCTAGCAGCCACACAACAGCGACACTTAGCTTCACTTCAAGCAGCCCCTAGAGGAAGCTAGGAGGGGAAACACTTGTCATTAATGCTCCCACAGGCATGGCTCATTCACCTCAAGCATTTCAATCAGATGTCCTGCCCTCAGCATTAATAAGCTTTCTGAGCTGCTGCGATTCATGTTGTCTGTGTGTTAAGGTACAAATGAAAGAAGTAGTTTGAAAGTTAACATTTTCCAAAATAGTAGTAGATATGAGTTATAGCTACATTTGTCACGGTAAGTGAGGCTAAGGGAGTATGTGTATGTGCGCGCACTCACAGTGGACATAAAGCAATGGTCCAGGTTCTCGTCAGAGAAGAGCACCCCATCTTTAATGAAGACAGCGCTTGCTCTCAGGATGAAAGAGGAAAACAGGTTAATATGGATGTAATTCCTGGTGCAGTGGAACTTCCTGTTGGGCAGAGAAACACATCCTTCACGAATGATGTCATTTCAAGGAAGAGTTCTGTTTCTGCCTTTAGGTGGATCTTGTAAACTTGTAAAGTCAAAAAAATGTCATGTGACCAGCTAAAAATTCTCAGGTGTTTGTGTATGGATGGTAATACTGTGTGGACTGTGTTGTCCACTGAAAGATAAAAACAATGAATGCCATGAGTACATTTGTTTAGATCTCTGTTACTTGCTTAATGATAGAGCAATGGATCGGTTGTATTAGGCACATTATGATCAAAAAGAAAAGTTGTATGTTTTTTTTTGTTTTTTGGTTTTTTTTTTTTTCCCCCATTGACCAAGTTGGCCTAAAGTCTATTGTAAACTCAGGTATCATGGAACCTGCTCAAGATTCAAGATTACTGTTTGTATTTGCAAGCTTGTTGTGTAAATGCAGGTGCAAATTTAGTAAATATAATATAATAGATAGATAGATAGATAGATAGATAGATAGATAGATATAGACAGGTTGCATGTGTAGGTATTTCTCAAAGGAAAAATATATTACGCTACCTGAACACGGTGAAGACAAAAATGGCAGATATGAGAGAGATGAGGGAGGTAGCATAGCCAGCAGTGTACAGCTGTTTGAAGTTGGAAAAGTATGTCTGAAAGGGAAAAAAAGGAAGGACTTAAAATCAGCCTCTGTCCGCATAAACCTCGCACACTCATTAACAAACTCATGCCAACTCATGCTCTTCACCTCTTAGAAAATGAATGAATTAAATGAGTGGAAAATGGTAGCCAAGCTGGATATTGGCAGTCAGGAGCTGTGGCTTTATTTGTGTCTGATGGGAGACAGTGTTGTTAATTAGCACACTTGGGGCCATATTTACCATGCATTTGCTATGGCACTTAAGCAGATTGTATAAAATGGGCCCGTTCTGACTTTCTAACCTATATGCAAAAACATTTTGAGCATGGAAACTAAGTCAACACATGGCAAGAGACTTTTAACGTGTTTGAGTTATTAATATGTATCTTCTTTGACAGAAGTGGTGCAGCATGTGGGACTCAGGTATTTTAAATGGAAAAATGCAACTGACTTGATTTGCATAAATAGTCTTAATAAATCAAGTGCAAAACTGGAGGGTGCTACACTTGTTATGTTTCTGCATACAGCAGTAATTAGCATACTGTACTTCACTGGCATTTGTGTGTGTGTGTGTGTGTGTGTGTGTTTGTGTGTGATGGCTTGTGATGAGCACTTGAGTGGAAGAGGGAGGACGGAAAGGTGAAAGGGTATGGCATATGCGGACAAGAGTGTATGGGAGAGATATAGACAAGGCATGCAAATGAACACACACACACACACACACACACACGCAATGGTGTATAGCAGTTGTGAAAGGCAGAGGAAGGGACATCATAAGAGAGGAGTGACCTCCCTCCCACCTCAGGCTTCCCAGAAGTTTAAGTGTTTAAGGCAACTAATCATCTTCTATATCCCGCCTGTCTGTCTGTGTACTTATCTTATTCTTCTATTTGCTCTTCGTTTGATAATTCATACTGGGTAAATGAGTATACTCTTGTGCACTCTCACTCAAGCCAGCCCAATACTTTGACTGGCCTAGTCAACAGGCTAGACCTCAAATATCCGCCTGGACTGATGCAGGGGCTGATAGGAATATAGTCTGACATCTTCAACCTGTCAATACAACAGTCTCTTGGTGGTCCAGAAACACTTGCAACGGCAGACAAACAGACAAAAGATCCATATGAGGAGGGAGAAAAAATAAGTGACATACTCTGAATGGACTCATAGACCATGCACAGTATGATCAGCTTACATCCTTGCAGAGAAATTCAGTCTAAGTTGAAATAAAAAGCTGCAAAATGATCTAATAAAATATGTCTACCTCTGATTCTGTCTCTGTGTCCTCGGCAAACTCGCACGCCTCCTCATAGGTGGGGTAGAGCTCCGACCAGCCGTGCTCAGTACAGTTCCTGTAGATGTAACCTAGGAAACACATCAACCTCTCAGTGGGAGGGAGGGAAGAGTCCCCAACAACAAGCATCCCAAGGGACCCCAGAGTCCGGAGGAGTGCAAAAACACAACTAGGGGGCATATGCATAAATAAAACCTGAGCCAAAAGCATACAGTGTGAGAAGAGAGAGAGAGAGAGAGATGTGGTATTTATCCAGCCTCCAGAGAGAAGAGGGGTAATGGTAGACCAAATAAATAACTGACACACAGGAAGATAAGAGGCAAGTATTTGAAATACAAGGGGAGGTTTGCACACTGAGATAGGGCTACACTGGAGGGACTTCATTGAGTTGGCAAGGAAATGAAAAAAGACAAAGATGAAAACATTTTTTTCCAACGTGCCTTCTCTTCACTGGAAGGCCAAATTTTGACAGATCAAAAAAAAATTGCATATATGTGGGATGAGCAGTGGTCAATGTGGTAGTGTACTTAACCAAAAAGGAAAAAATAGGGAAGAAATATATCCCTGTTTGAATTTGTGACTAGATTGTATAGAAGCCATTGTATATTGTATATTGTATTGTCTGAGATTGGAATAATTACCAGATTAAAGTTTGTGATAATACTATATCCATCATTCTCAATTGTGTAGCAGGAGCAGATAAAGGTGAAATCATAAAACAATACATAAATGCTGCATATTCATATATGTCACATTTTATCAACAGGGACTGATATCTATCTATCTATCTATCTATCTATCTAAAATTGCTATTTGTTCTGACTAATGATTTTCATGACTCATTCCTGGAGATGATGTATAGATTATTAGCTTTGATGAATAAGATTAGTTCCATTCACTCTTGCATCTATAAATCCACACAAAAGCCCCCCTGCTGCCTCTAGGCAACCCGCCTGAGCTGTGTGTAACACCAACAGGACACAAAGAAAAGCAGACCTTTCTGTATCAAAATTCAAAAGTAACAAAGATCTTGTTTACACTTGGTGTCGGGTAATCTGAAAGCAAATGGACAGCAAAGACACATTGCCATTCATTATCATGTGTCTCGAAAGTGTCTTAGCTGACCACTTGTGTTCACATTTCTTTACTGCCTACATCACCTCATTCACTATGTCCTTGTCAGGGATGCATCAGGATGCATTAGCGTTTCCACTATAAATCATATGTGGTCAAATGCATGATGCATTACCCTTTTCAACCAAAACCTTCCAGGGCCAAGGTTCCTGGTTCTTGCTCTTGAAAGAGGGTTCCAAGGGTAAATTGAGTACCAAAAGCTCTTATGACTTTAAACTGCACCCCGAACACCCACAATGTTATGTTCATGATTATTTGCTGCTGTGCCACTGTGATGTTGTTTTTGGTTTGAAATGTAAGAGCTGAATAGAGGAGCAGAATGATCTCTTCATAGAAAAATCTTAAGAGTTGCTGTAACGGGTAATTTTTTTTTTTTTTTTTTTTAAAATATTAATTGTACTGCTTTCATGATACATTTAACCAACATAGGATGTTCAGTGTGAAAACTCCACCCCAACAGCCCCCAAGAACTTGAAGAGTGCCACGTCAGATGCAGGGATTGTTTTGGGGCCCAAGGTCTCAACCCCGAGAACAAAAAGAGGAACTGGTTCCTCCGGTGCATACGGGTGACAGTTTTTGGTTCCACAAAAAAGTTCCTGTCCTCAGTGATTGGTTCCCCTTTTCCCTTTGGTAGAGGCACAATTCAAGCATGTGCACATATTTAATCTCTAGCACAAGCTGTGCTTACTGAAATTATTGCATACAAAGTAATGACCCAAAAAAGTGGAGCGATAAGTCCTTGTTTTGTTCACTTCCCTAAAAAGCCCTAGGTCAGTCTTAGAATCACATAATGACAAATAGGCTGCAAATGATGAATATACAGATGAGGAGAATGTGGACACAGCAGTCATGTTCTCCCACCATGGCCTGGAGCTCACTCACCGATCTCTATGACAATTATGACTCACAAGGTCACCGGGTTCGCTCTGCATGTGTGTGCTCTGTATCTGTATACACAAATACGTGTGTGCAATAGAGAGGATAAAAAGTTTACAATAATAGAACTCAGCTTCAGTGGATATGCCTGTCAAGCTCCTCAGCATAGCCACAGAGAGTGCGGAGGTTTGAGTCGTGGGCGGTTTTGCTGATATCTAGCCGCCAGAGTTCTTTCCTTGTATTAGCCTCAGCATAACGTGGCATGTAAAACCTGCAGCCCTGCAGCCATGGCGTCGGTGGGTGAATGGTTGGCTGTGAATAGAGGGTTAAGGCTAAGGCTCCTGGGAGGGCGCTAGTGCTCATACCACCATGCCTAATGAGCAGCGCCAATTCTTTCCTCATGCTCTTGGACTCTTTGATTTTCCAATAATTCATTATTTTCTCTGCCCGTGGCCTTCCACTGGATAGACTGAATCTAACCACACAGCTACAGTATTTGTCTTCTTCTGTGGTGTCTGTGGGGGAGGGAGTCCAGGGGGTTCAGGAACCCACTAAAACTGAGTTATGAGGTCATCAACAGCAACCTCCGCCTCCTCCTCCCTCCCTCCAAACACTACGCTCAACTTTTACTGACAAACTTCATATGTTTTTTTTTTTTTTCTTCTCAATTCTCTTTTGTGCTCTCTTTCAATATTACTGCCTTGGGAAATAGATGAGTGCATCATCCTTGCACCCCATGCAGTACATATTACAGCACATACACCATGCATACAGTATTCAGTGGTTTGTCTGTCTGTCATTTAAGAAATTATTTAGGTAATTCAGTACAACACTTTCCCAGACACTCAGACACGGATTTCTATGTCCCGAATACTGCTGTCCATCAGCCTTTATCTAAAATCAACTGTTTTATGATACGTGAAGAGCCATAAGCGTATTTGTTTTGTTTAAGCAAGCCAGCTGGACAACACAGTGGTTGGGAGAAGGTGGGGGTCACCTAAACAGAGCAGAGGAGCGAGGAGAGCGAGGCTTTCTGCAGCCAAGTCCAAGTTAGAGATACAGTAGAGGAATTCATGTGATCCTCTGTGTGGAATAGGTCTTTCATCTATAAACCACGCAGTAAAATCATAACAGCAGTCCCGAGAGACAGCTATATATAACTCAGCCCCTTCACTACACTATAAACTAAAAGATGTAAGCAGTGGGCCTAAGTTTTTTTTTGTTTTTTTTTTACATTTCAGTCTTAATCTGCTGATTTCAACTGAGAGACCACAGACACACTGTAACTCTCCTCTCAAAAGCCCCATCCAGACAATATTTAAAGAAATGCTCCAACATTTGGGGCAAAATACCCCTTTTCCAATGTACCCAGACTGAGATAAGATGTTTGATACCATTTATACCTCTGTACGTCCAGTGCTTCGGTTCCTAAGGGTAGCATTTCATGTTAGCTTAGTATGGGAGTTATTATCAGGGCTCTGTCAAAGTAAAAAAAATACAACTTAGAGCAACTCTTATTTACACACTGTACCATTTGTACTTAAAATACATATCTTTGGGGGGGGGGAAATCTTTATGCTGGATCTAAATATATCTTGTCTGAGTCTGGGTAAGTATTCCTTTAAGCTGTGGTATTGATTGGCAAATGGGTCAACATCCATGATGGAAATACACTAATGGAGAATTGGCAAAATTGTTCATCTACACTGCTTCAAAATGTTACCAATGTATTATAGCCTGCCTGTCTGAGGTCAGAGATGAGCTGAAGTGAGTTACCTTGATTGTTGGCAAACAACTGGGAGACGTTGGCACACGAGACGCTGACCACCTGTCCCACCTCAGCACGAGACCAGCAGCGAATGTTGTCCCACTCTGTTGGACACCCTGGAACATGACGACAACATGGTGACACATGGTGACATGGCGTAATGCTTTACCCTGTCACCTCATGCTCTATCTTTTATTTAGACTGTTGAGGCCCCTACAAATGAAGAAGGGCTGTCCAATTGAGGAAAAAAGAGTATACAGCAAAACTTTCATTGTAAGAATGAGATCTAAATGATAATAGGATGTCATTATACCTTTGCTCAATACACAGATATCAGTGTCAAAACAGAATATAGTTTATAGTAAATGAAGGAAAATAGTGAAATTGCATGTCACACACACACAGGAATACAGTTAACTGGGAAACGTGACTGTCATATTCCTCCATTCCTCCTTTGAATTGGAAGGAAACCGAATTGTGCAATGACCACAATGGGAAATGAAGTTAACTGGACCACTGCATCAACTTTGGCAGAATTCACCATTTCATTAGCAAACCAGCTGATCATCTGATACGTCAGAATGCCACATGTGGGGCAAAACAAAATCTGCAGGGGATATAGATGCTCTTATTGAGAACTACACGGGTATGAGGCAGACAAAGCATGGGTGGCAATAATACACATGCATGCATATACATTCAATTACACCCACAAACAGAGAAAAAGACATTAAAACACACACAAGCATGAGCATACAGCATCACATTAAGGATATTGAGGTTTATTATACACCCATGGCATAGTTACATAATGATTACATCTAGGCTAAAGGTTAAGATGAACTTCAATTAAGCATTTCCTTAGTTTTTAATTCTCATAAAGTAGACAGAGTGACGTCTGTAAAACAACCCCAAAGTCTCTCAACCTTAAATCCTATTCAAAATATAAATTAACACTGATTTTTTTTCTCTCTCCATACTTCCTCTCCTCCTATTTACATTTCTTTCGGTGCTCTTTTCGTTTTATCAAAAGCCACTTGCATAACCTTGAGCGTCCTCTTTATGGCGGTACCTGATACTGCTAAGTAGCAGTTCACACACCTAATGCATGATCGCTTTAGCAGAAGAAACTCAGCCTTCAAATGAAGCACAAGATGCAATTTTTATGGGGGTTTCCCCTGATCTGGGAATATGTGGGGTGTTTAATTTGATGATGTCTTCAACCCTCCTCCATGCCCACGCTTTGTCTCTGCACCATGTTATTCCCCTCACACCACTGACAAGCTCTCCCTTCGTGGACTTCAAATGAAGGGAGGTGTGGGGGAGAGAGCGGTAATGAGAAGCCCATCTTTCCCCGCCACCACAACGCCTGATACATCAAAGAGCCTCGGCCCTGCGTCAATTAAAACAGCAGCACAGACAGACGCACCACTTCTCATTCATAATGAAACACAGCCTTTGGCTAATGCTGGAGGTTCTCCCACCAAAGATGTGAGGTGGCGAACATCTCCCTAAATAAATGTGGATTGCAACTTTTTTTTTTTTTTTTTTACCATGTGTTTACCATGCCTTCTGTTTATACAATAATAATCAACTGAAGATGCTGAAGATGACATTTTCTGTTGTATCGATTGAATGTGGCATGCAGTTAGCCTGTTATTTAGAATGCCCTGATGGCTCTCTGGCTAATGAAAAGCTACTCTATTTGTATACAGACTGTGGCACCGCAAAAGGGCAGAGTGCTATTGTTTGGACCATGGTGTCTGAAAGGAGCTCTACTAGCCGCCACAGTAAGTACCTTCATTAGCTGCTAATTAAAGCATTGCTTTAACCGCTTGAGAGGAAGGCATAGTGGATAAATGACTGATATCCGCTCTCCCTCTTTTTCTCCTTATGTAGAAGCTGCAGCAGGTAGGAGTCTGAGAGGATCTCCCTTTTATACCATCAACTGTGGTTAAACACAAAGCCTTGTTTTTCATCTTGACAGTCGGGTTATTTGGGATTTTCAGTGTCCCAGCTGTCAGGGTAAGATCACTGGACTGGGTGACAGTCTGCTGTTTTGTTGTGTTCTTGAACAGCATCATTACGTTGATGTGGTACATACATGTGTAAACATCACGTCATTTGCAGGAGGGTGCGCCCACGCTAAAACACACTTGTAAGCACTCATTTATTAGGATACACACTGTCAGGCAGCTACAGGCACAAGTCCTAACACTTTGTTTTGTGTGCTTCACGGCAACAAGGAGTTATAGAAGCATTCACCCCTGTGACATTTATGTAACCTATGATAAGCATTAAGTACAAGTGGTGGGGTAAGGTTTGTCATTCCTGAATTGCAGACATGATGCAGTTTGTGAGGGAGGGGAATCAGATTGACTGGAGGTGCTCAGTATATGTCCCGTGTTATTTCCTTGCCAGCATGTCCATCTCTCCATCTTTCACTCCGTCCTTTGCTTCAGCTCTTCCCCTCAGATTTTAGTTTTCAGGGTTCTGATGGCCCATTGAAACATTTGTCTTCTGTGTACGGATATCTATTGGTGCCGCAATAACATTGTTAACAATATTGCAGCTAAAATGGCTCAGCTAGGATATACAATATCCTCCCCTCAACAAACAATGTTACGTGATCTAAGATAGAGAGGGAGTAGACGTTTGACCGAAAAATTGGGAGAAGCAGAGAGAGAGGGAGAGAGAGAGAGAGAGAGAGAGAGAGAGAGAGAGAGAGAGAGAGAGAGAGAGAAAATGAACAATTTAAAAATTCTATGTATCACAATGCAAAAATATGACAATTCATATATCAGGGCAGAAAAATAAATTGCAATATTTTGTTTATTTGCTACATTTTAGGAAAGACATTGAAATGACTTGCCCATCATGATTTCACAAGCTCACCACTGAATTTCGATTAGTTGCATTTTGTAATGGCCAGTTTTTTTGTTTTGTTTTGTTTTGTTTTTGTTTCAGGCAACCAGTGCCACTGCTTGAAACATTTGTGGCTCAGAAATATAATTCTGCTCTGTCACACTTTGTTGTCACTGAGGTTTTATAAACAGTAACCGGCTTTAACATTTAAAGCCGGTTACTGTCTGAGGCAAAAGAGTTGATATGTGTAAAAGGAAGGTATACAAAAAAACAGTCCAAGCCACGTATCAGCCACAAAACACGCACGCACAAACACACACATACTCTAATAGAATAATCCTCAATTTTATATGCTCCCTGGTATTCAGCTGGTGTAATTGGTTATGATAATGACAATAGTGAGTAGCCACACAGAGAAAGAGGGGAAAGAGAGTCATGGTGTGTGCTGCTCCACGGAAATGCCAAAAGTGGAGCGTGAAAGCCATGTTTAAATGGACATACACAAACGTATGCTGCCTCTGTCACTCTCTCTGGGTCCTCTGAGAGTGGGCATGACTTTAACTGTCTAATTTTCCTCATTCTCTCTCTCTCTCTCTCTCTCTCTCTCTCTCTCTCTCTCTCTCTCTCTCCCCTCTCTCCCCTTTTCCATCTTCTCTCCCTGTCTTCTGATCATGCTTCCTGTGCTACTGGAAGTGTGAAGGTAATTAATCCAGTGTGGACAGGACATTTGCTCACTTTCCCTCCACTGAACAGGTGTTAATTACTCACAGTGAGAGAAAAGAGGAGAAAGTGAGGGAAAGACAAAGTGTGTGTCTGTACCAATTAGTTTTTCACCCACAGCAGCTCACAGTTACCCAATACTGTACAATATTACATAGCAACAATGTCAGATGCAGCTGTTCAACAAAAGTTTACAGCTGCACCTGCAGTTTATTTATCCAAAAAGCAGACAATGCACATTGATAAATATAACATGATGTGAATGTGCCAGCTTAAGCCACTTGGCAAATTTTCATCTGTATTCCCCATGGCAGATTGACGGCATTATTAAGCAATGGACACTTAAGGCCGAGTGTAACAGCAAATAACATCATGCAAGTGGCAGGGACAGGCCAAAGTCGAGTGCTGTAGTCTAGATCAGTGTTTCCCAACCGGGGGTACGCGTACCCCTAGGGGTAGGCGAGCACATTGCAGGGGGTACGTGGAAACATAGGCGGAAATCCTGGGGGGGTCGGGGGGGACAAGACTCCTCCATCCATAAATTTTGAATAATATAGTAATATTCAATGAAAGCACAATGCACGGGGTGCTAATTATAAATGTAAAATAGTGTGTTTTTAAGTGTTAAAATGTTAGCAGCCTGATGAGAACTAGCAAGAAAACCTCCTCAAGTGAAAGCCAGTGAGTCATTTATCACACCACTTGTTCACCAAGCACAAGGTTGTAATATGAAAAGCGATATTTTCCTTGCTTGGTCCAAAACCTGCCTCTTTCAGCTCTCTGTTTAAGCTAATAGCTAATGACTGTTTACCAGCTGAAGCGAGTGCAGGACAATGAGGGAGAGAGAGGACAGACCACAGGAGGAGCAAATACTGAGCTTTTTATTCTTTCAATAAGTCTGTCAGGATATTAATGTCAGAAATAGTTCATATTTTACTGATATTTTGAATTTGTCTATGGATAGATATCTACTTTTTGCATTTTAAACTGCATTATTTTGTGGCATAGTTCCATTTCATTTTCTTATTTGATCTAAAAAGGAGAGTGTACAGCTCAAACATATACTGTATGTCACTATTTGATGCCATATCTTGCTTTGTTTTTTGTTGACACTACAATAAATCTGTTTTTTGAAGAATAGTTTGATGTAGTTAGATTATTCAAGGTATTTCCTATAGTTTAAGAGCTTATTTTGAGTTTCTAGTTCTTGTAAAGCTACTTTGATGGACTGTAGTGGAAATAGAACAGTGAGTAAAGAAATTTGGTTAGAGGATTATTGCTCTTAATAGCATTATTTAAAACATATGAACATACTGAGGGCTCAGCACTGTACTGCAAATTTCAATGGAGCATAAGAGAGTTCAGAGAGAGATGTACAATCGTGCCAGACAGCAATTTTTTCATGTCCCCCCCAAGAATTAGTCTCTGAAATTTTGCTGTTTACCCCCCCACCCCCATCCCCCAATAATGAAATGGGATTTTCGCCCCTGCATGGAAACATTTCATAACAGAACATAACTTATAACAAATGAGTATAACGTATGAGTGAGGGGGTACTCATGGTCTCACAAAAAGGCTCAGGGGGTACACAAGACAAAAAAGGTTGGGAAACACTGGTCTAGATCATCACAGCGGTGATGTTATTTACTATAACACACAAGCCTTGACAGTAATATTTTATGAGAACATCATTGTTTTTATCTGAACTAAAGTGACTCTAAAACTGTTTTTAATCATGCTTCATGAAAAAGCTGCTCCCCAAATAAAGACTTCTTCAAAAACTTCAAAAACTATTAAAACAGGTGAGGGCCCATACTGTCTGTTGAATCAGTTTCCTTATGAATGAATAATGAATAACGCCTCCCTTGTTTTCATTTTCTGTTTCAGACTCATAATCCAAATCAGAAGTTATATTTGCAAACATATCATCGCCTGATAGTGATGATCAATTGTTGGTTTGAAAGCTGTTGCAGTGGAGTAATACAGATAAAGTGATGTGGCTCCTATGTTACATTAAATAACACACCAGTTTACCAGTGAGGCTGCTTGAACAGAAACATCTGTTGTATAAAAGAACATACTCAGCTCTTTGTTTCCTGCTACTCTGGTCGTCGAACTGAGGGGAAGCTCATACCCACAGCCCTCACCCTTCTTCTCAGGACAGTTCTGGTTAAGCAGCTCTGAATATTCATGAGGGTTAAGCTCATTAGTGGTAGCTTTACAAACAGGAAGTGTGTTTGACATTTTTGTTTGTCTATTCTAGCCCTTGCTTCCCGGGCAGCTTTCGGGCTGAGCCATTGAACAGACCGCCTTGGCAACTGTTTGTGTGTGTGTCTGTGTGCACCTGTGTGTGTGTCTATGTGTTTGAGTTGGTGTTTAGCGGGCACGGTGAGGGCATTTGGGAGAGACAGGACCAGCTGGAATTCGGCTTCCCTCTGGACAGCCCAGCTTTGTAACAGCAGAGGCGAGACACCACACCTCACCTACCTTGGTCAATTTTTAGTCGGCGCTTTAGGAGGCTCATACCTGCTGCTTTAAATGCTAATTGTCACATCTTTGCTTTGGATGATCACAGGAAAGGGTGACAAATTATGCAATTAATTCTGAGTGACACCAGCTGTGGCGTGCATAGGCAGTCCCACCGGCAAGCAGATGACTGTTTCACGGAGTCTACCTCTCATTACAAGCCTTTCAGAATGGAGAGATGGGACAGGAAGAGTGGAGCCTACCCGCCTGGAATGACCCTGTCTCATAGCTCACAACACTTCTAAACAAAGAGAATTCATATTTCTAGCAATCAACCTGCTTTGGAACAGCATCACAGATGGAAAATGAAGCTTGGTCTTCATGAAGGACAGGCTGTTCCAGTAGCTGATTTATCTGAGGCACTGAAGGGTGATAATGAGTGACTCTCCACTGATTCAACTAGCTCCCATCAGGACTACATACCTTTAATTCAGAATTCTCCACACATGATTAGCTTCCCTGATTGTTTCTGGCTGCTTGGCCAAGCAACGGACAATGGCTACATCCCATTTGTGTCTGCACTGCTGCTTGTTTCCTCTCCTCCCTCACTACCACTTGTCTCCATCCAAAGGATGTATAACAGAAAGAAATGACATAACGTCAATGGGCCATGTGGAAGCCCAAACTGGTACCAAGTGTGGTAACTAACATTTTCCTAGTGTGATGTGAGCTAAATAAACAAGTGAAACAGGAATATTTGTCCTCCTCATCTTGAAAAATTGGTACCTTTTCACATTTTTTGAATATCCACATTGGATTTTGGGCTTAGCACTCTACTCAGAATCATATAGTTGAAGTGCAATGTTCCCTTCCAACATAACCAATATTTTCATTTCATTAGTGAAACTATAACTTTTAAACGTTTGGTATTTTTACTTGATAAATGATTAAAACAATGAATCAATAATCAACATTGTAATTTATTGATTTTTTTTTTTTTTTTTTTTTTTTTTTTTGACATAGTGGTGTTTTTCCACTCCTCTGTATATAACTGGCAAGTTTCATAGCCTGGTGTTGAAATTATTAATAATTTGTTATATTATTAACTAGCTCAAATTTGATATATTGGTTTATACACAGTTTTATACAAGGCTAACATTAACATTACATTATTAGTTAGCTACGCTGGTTTATATACAACTATTAGACAGTCTCCCGCTGTTCTGAGACAAATAACAAGAACAGCTAGCACATACAGTTGTTAAAAAAAAAAAACAGCAGTCTGCCTTATGTAATTTGTGTTTTGTTACATAGTCAAATGTCTGTCTTGTCAAAGTTGAAACAGCATAAGAATAATGGTTTTTAATGGGATTTTCTATGCCTTCATTTTGTCACAATGAGATACTGTCCAAGCCTTCTTTAATGTATTCCTGGCCTTATACCAAGAAGTAACTTGGAAGAGGGGAAATAAAGTGCAAAAAAAGGGAATGAGAAAAGAAGAAGTGACATCCTAAATGTCTAAAACTACTACAGATGAACTGGCCCCGTCCCAGACCTCCAGTCTTACACTGTGTTCATGTGAAGCTGGAACTGGAAGGTTTCCAACTTGAGACATCAGAGTGCTCAAGCAGGTGAGCAAAATTGATGTCCTATCGATGTCAGTACTGGAACTGACATTAAATATGACATTTCCATAAATCATTCACTGCAAATAATTGCATAACATAATTGCATAACATTAGAAGGTTATACGCCACAGTATATGAAATGGCAACAAAATCTAGAGTGCATTGATTGGCCATGCAATTTTACTATTAACATACAGTGTGCCTAAACCTTCCTGTTGTCAGTGTCCTGCTGTCCTTTTTATCTAACGCATGTCTGCACAGACAGGAACCTGTACAAATGTATGAACCACTACAAATGTTACCATGTTAGTTTTTTTAGTTTGATGACATCACAGAACTACATCTTGGATAAATTGAAGATCTGGGAAGCCCTGGTTTTAAGAGCCATTCATGTGGAGTGGTCCTATACTCAGAAGTCCAAAACGTCCCCATTTGCACTTTTAACATACACAACATTACAGCCAATCACAGGACATAACAATGCCTAACGCGGTATAATGTTGTTTCCTTGCACAAAAAAATATTAAATTGAACATCACTGGCATTAAACCTAGTCTGAATCGGCATCCTATCAGTTGAATTACATAGGTGGAAGTGGTGAGGCTATTTTCTACAGACATGCCATAGAATTTAGCATTATGCCTATGCCTATGGCCAATCTATATAAAAAAAATTCAAGTTAAAATATAGCCCTCAAATTTAGGATTTAGATGGTTGGAGTGGTTTGTAGGTGATTTTCCTCAACAAAGAGACAATGTAGCATCTTATTATTGTGCTATTATTGTGTAAACATACCCCTATTCACATATCACATACTCTGCTCAACCGATACTAATGTGATCTACAATAGTGAGCAAGTT
This sequence comes from Myripristis murdjan, assembly GCF_902150065.1. Classification (NCBI taxonomy): domain Eukaryota; kingdom Metazoa; phylum Chordata; class Actinopteri; order Holocentriformes; family Holocentridae; genus Myripristis; species Myripristis murdjan. The sequence continues at coordinate 21,260,951 of NC_043983.1, read as the reverse complement.
ACTTAAAAAAGCTTACTTAATCTTTACCGTGGAACTTAAAAAGATGAGAGGACAGATAGTTCAAACTTGGTTCTTTCAATTAAAAATAAAAACAAAACAAAACAAAACAAAACAAAACAAAACAAAACAAAACAAAACAAAACAAAACAAAACAAAACAAAACAAAACAAAACAAACAAAACAAACAGTGCACGTGTAAAGCAAAGTTTACACAGCATTTTAGGAATGTGTTACACGCATTTCTGCATTGTTTACTACAGGTTAGTCTGCTGAGCCATGACTCACCTTAACAAACACTTTGAATTTATTTTTTTATTCTGTAAAAGCACTGTAAGTACTGCATGTGTTAATAGACTCTTAAGCGTTTTAAACGTATTTGATGCGTGAATAAAAATATTAAAATATCAATTCATATTATACAGTTATGTTACTAAACTGATGGTCTCCCTGCTATTAGTCAGCCAACTAGCTAGCCAGGTTAGACAACAACCAGCGAAGTGCAAGACAACAATAAACAGCTGGATGAAGGACTTTTTGACTCATGTAACTTCATGTTCATGAAAACATTTCATCATGAAATATTACAGTTAATTAAAGCTTCACTCGGCTAGTTTTTTTATTTAGAAATGTGCCCATCTTATCACCTGATATCACAAGGTGGGATTGTACAGGGAAGAATATCCAATCCATACTGATTAGGATATTGTAGATTGCCTAACTGTATTTGCCTAAATACAATTTAGGTGTCAGTTATGTTCATTTCTCTGCACATAGGTATGGATTCAATCTTAAGAGTCAAATAGAAAGAGTGTCCTCCTACCTGCAAGAGAAAAATGACTCACCGGCATTAAATCTTTTGCTTCCCTTGTCCCTTTGCCATCTTTTAGAATAAAGTGATCACAGGCCATGCTGTGTGCTGTTTACTGATGTTACGATACACGATTTTTGTGTAGTGAAGTTCAAAAACTTTGAAACCATTATTTCTGACTTTCATGTGGAGCAGCCGGTGTTTAAAGATGCCTAGTGTGCTTTAATCTTATCTCCATATGCACAGGTTTGATACTGATCCAGTTTATTGAGGATTTGCTTTGTAATGCTTTTGGACAGACACAAAACCTGTAATGCTGGTGA